>NC_048598.1:38414404-38531817 GCF_003668045.3 Cricetulus griseus | reverse complement strand
CACACACACACACGCACACACACACACGCACACACACACTCACATACTCACACACGCACACACACACACACGGACACACACACACACGCAAACATACACGCAAGCACGCACACACACACGCACGCACACACACGCACACACACGCACACACACTCACACACACGCACACACACGCACGCACACGCACACACACACACGCACGCACACACACACGCACACACACACACTCTCACACACACTCACACACACACTCACTCACACACACTCACATACTCACACATGCACACACACGCACGCACGCACACACACACTACGCTTACGCACGCACGCCACACACGCACACACACGCACACACCACACACGCACACACAACGCACGCACACACACGGGGCGCAAATGCACGCACACACGCAGCGCACGCTACGCCACGACGCAACACACGCACGCAGGCACACACACCCACGCACGCACGCACGCGACACCGCACGCACGCACACGCACGCACGCACACACACGCCACCACACACGACACCACACACGTGCCTACACAACATCACAAGCACGCCCGCCACGCACGCCATCACACACGCACACACCACCGCGCACAGCAACCGTTGCAACACACACACGCACTGCCACACGCACGACCACGGCACACACACACACACGCACACAGCACGCCACACACGCACACACACACACACGCCACACACGACACGCACACACACGCGCACACACACCACGCACACACCACACACCACACGCCACACGCACGCACGCACACGACACGCAACACACGCTACACCACCCCACAAAGTGCACCACACGCACCACACCACCGCACGACGCGCACACCACCACGCACACACACGCACACACACGGCCACACCACAACCACGCCACACCGCCACACACACGCACACATCAGTGCACACACAGCACGCACACACGGCACACGCACGCACACGCACACACCGCACCGCTACGCACACACACTCACCACACAGCACACACACCACAACACACAGTGCACAGCACGCACCACACCACGCACGCAAACGCACGCACGCGCACGCACGCACGCACACGCATGCACACCACACACACGCATGCACCACGCACACGCACACACATGCACACACACACACACGACCACACACGACGCACCACACACCCGCACACACACGACTGCACACACCACACACACGCACGCACCACGCACGCACACACGCAACACACGCCACATCACACGCCACACGCACACCACGCACGCACGCACGGCCACGCACACACGCCGCACGCACACAAACGCGCACACACACACGCACCGATCGCACACGCCAAACGCACCACCACACACGCACACACACGGCACACCAACACGCACACACGACACCTGCACACACGACGCACGCGCACACACCACGCACGCACGCACGCACGCGCACGCACGCACGCACACCTAACATGCACACACACACACAACACACCATGCACGCACGCACACGACACGCACGCACACACACGCCACACACACACAGCACACAACACGCACACACACACGGTGCAGCACACACGACACCACACCCACGCACGCACACACACGCACACACACCGCACACACACGCGCACGACACACGTGCAACAACAACGCACCGCGCACGCCACGCACACGCACGGCACCGCACGCACCACGCCATCACGCCATCACACCACAACACACGCATGCCACGACCACACGGCACGCACCGCGACGCAACGACCCACACGCACACACAACGCACGCACACACGGTCCACACATGCACACACACACACGCCACGCACGACCACGACACGCACAACGCATCACAACACGCACACAATCCGCCACACACACACGGCACACACACGCACCACAACACCACGGCCACACAACGCAACAACATCGCACAACAACACACGCAGCACGCACCGGGGGGCGCGCGCGCACACACACGCACACACAGCACGCATCATCACGCACCGCACGCCACACACCACACACACCAACGACGCACCACCGCGCACACACACAACACAACGCACGCCACGACGCACACACACGCACACACACACAGTGCACACACACGCAGCGCCACACCATCACGCGCGGGACGAGCACGCCAGCGCACGCTACGACGCACAACATGCACACACACACACCACACGACGCCACGCACGGCACGCACACGCACGCACGCACACACACCACCACGCCACACACACTTGCACACACACACCACACACGTGTCCACACACACGCAACACACACCACCCCACACGACAGCACACGCACACACACGCACACACACGCACACACACAATGCGCACACCACACGGCCACATCACACGCACGCAACACACCACGCACCACGCACGCACGGCGCACGCAACGCACGCACAACGCATCGCACACACACACACACGCACGCACGACACACCACACACATCGCACACACGCACACACACCAATCACACACCGGGCAACACACATGCGCACACATCACACACGCAGACGACAGCACGCACACACCAATCGCACACACCACGCACACACACGTCCACACACCACGTGCACCACACGAACGCCACGGCACACAACAGTGCACAGCACCACGTCACGCACACACACGCAACCAACCCACACCACCATGCCACACACACACACGCGCACACACCCGCACACACGCGCCACACACGCGGCACACACACAGCACGCACGGCACGCGCGCGCGCGCACACACACACACACACGCACACACACACACGCACGCACACACGCACGCACACACGCACGCAACACACACACACACACACGCACGCACCCACGCGCACACACACAAACACACGCACGCACACGCACACACACGCACACACACACACACACACGCACACACACACACACACTCACAAGCACAAACGCACTCCAGCACACACACATGCACAGCACACCACACACTCCACACCCTACCACCCCTCACACCACACCACGCCACACACGTAAACACACACATCACACTGAATCAGGCTTACAATGGCATTCTTACAGTATGAAATTTTCTGGTAGAGAAGAATGGACAAACTGTACCAGGCTTTTTCTTTCTACCACCAACCAGCTCTCAAATCATGACACAAAGACATATTATTAGTCTTGATACTTGGCCTAGCTTAGGCACATTTCTGGCTCACTCTTTTAACTTAAATTAACTGTTTCTCTTTACCTACCTTTTGCTTCAGGGCTTACGCCTTTCTTACTTCTGGATATCTTACTTTCACTGCCTCTCTATGTCTGTCTGTCTGTCAGCTGCCTGGTTTCTTGCCCCAGAAGTATCCTTCATTCTAGCCTCCTTATCCTGTTCCTGCTCTTTTAGAGCCTAGATTTCTCCTATTTATTCTCTCTGCCTGGAAGCCCCTCCTATCCTTTCTCTGCTAACCTATTGGTCATTCAGGTCTTTATTAGCTCAATCTTTAGGCAGGCAAGGTGAAACAAATGCAACACATTTTTACATAATTAAACAAATGCAGCATCAACAAATGCAACACATTTTTGCCTAGTTAAGACAATATTCCAGGGCTGGAGAGATGGCTCAGTGGTTAAGAGCACTGATTGCTCTTCCTAGATGGTCCCGAGTTCAATTTCCAGCAACCACGTGGTGGCTCACAACCATCTGTAATGAGATCTGGTACTCTTCTGGTGTGCAGGCATATGTGGGGGAAGATTGTTGTATAAATAATAAGTAATGATATCTAAAAACAAAAGATAACATTCCATAACAGACCACAGTTCATCATTTCTGTTTTTGTGAAACTAGTTAGAAGTATTATGGGAGGTGGGGGGGGAGCGGACAGGATTCTGAGTCCTTTACCCCCAAAGCAGATCTTGCCCAATGAGCTGAACTGCTTACAAGAAACGTCCTTCCTCCTCTGGGATCCATAACTGGCAGGATCTAAACCTGCTCCAAGCCTACCAAATGCTGTAAATTCCAAGCTCCTTGAAAATGAATATCAGCACATTTCTAGAAGGTGATTTGATAATATGTTTTAAGAGCTTGAAATACTTCCAGTTCACATCCTTTTACCCAATTATGTTGACTTCTTATCCTGAGGAAATAATTAGAGTTATGATAAAAGATTTATGTATAAAGATATTCATCAAAGTGTTTGTATCAAAATTATGTTGCAGCAACTATGAGGTTACTATAAACTTGCCATACTACATGACTATGATGAAACATAGGAAATGTTAAAAACCCACGTCTCCACATAATTTTTATTTATTTAGTGTGCGAGGGCATGGCATGGAGGTTAAATGGCTAAGTTGCAGGATTGGTTCTCCTTCCACCATGTGGGCTTCAGGCATTGAATTCTGGTCAGAAGACTTAAGAGCAAGTGCTTTTACCTGCTAACCCAAGTTGCTGGCCCTCAGATAATCTTAATTATGTTTCAGAATCCTCAAAATATAATGCTAAATGAAAATAATGCAAGTTGGAGCTGGAGAGATGTTTTGGTTAAAGAGTGTGTATTGCCTTTACAGAGGACCCCAGTTTGATTCCTAGCACTCATATGAGGCAGCTCACAACTGTCCATAACCCTAGTACCAGGGGGATCTCTTCTGACCTCCATGGCATCTGCACACAAGCGTGAATATACTCACAGGCGCATGCATACACACAGAGAGAGTTAGAATAAGTCTTGCCAAAAAAGAGAATGCAGGTAATTGCTACTTAAGCAGTTGATTTTTTTAGCTTTTATTTTTAGTGTTTGGAATGAGGACCCAGGGCCTCGTGCACCCTGGGAAAGCACTCTACCATTGAGCTACAACCTCATGCCTTACATTGCAGTTTAATGCTAATATGGATCTAATACAGCTGTCCATAGAAAGGAAAACCCTGGTATATTCTGAGGGGCTAACTGTGGGTACCGACATTGTGTGGTTGATATTGTTTTCTACTTTTTTTCTGCATTTCCCACACTTGTATTATATCTATATATCTAATTAAATCTATAATTAGAAAAAAGAACATAAAGAGCTGGTGTTGTGTCTCTTACCTGTCATTTCAGCAAGTAGATGGTGAGTTTGAGGCAAGCCTAGGCAATGGATCATCTTAGCATTTGGAAGGCTAAGATGATGGTAAGTTTGAGGCTATCCTAGGCTATATGTCATTTCAGCATTTGGAAGGCTAAAACAAATAGATAGTGAGTTTGTGGCTAGCAAAGGCTATATATCAAGATCCTTTCTCAACAGCACTCCCCCATCACTACCTGTGCACATGGGATTCCTTCTGAGTGTGTCTCTGCTTGTGCTTTCACTGGAGTCCCACAGTATATGACTGAGCCATGTGACAGAAGGAAGCAAGATACTCTCTCATGCTGTCCCACTCAGGGCTGAAGTAAACATGCTGGACAATGGACTCAGTTTCACCCGTGACGGTATTTACTGGATACTCATGCTAGTCTACAACACTGTGAACTCAAACAAGAGCTCTGAGGGTTGGAAAGGTCTTGTTCAGACATGCTAAAGGGTGTTTAGCATTCTAGAAGTATTTCTTAAGCATCCTCTGTGCCAGATGAGGTCCCCACTCCTTCTATGAAGACTACTGCCAGTAGTTCAGGGTGCTGACTGACAGGACTGAGAAGGTAAATTGGAAGCTAATGTTTGAAGTTCCAAGTAAAACCACGGAATGTCACTCCACTCTGTTGTAGTCACTTGGTAGGAGGTTCGGGTGACAGATTTCACCGAAGTTGTTTCACTCTCTTCTCCCTTCCCTCTCCCCCCATCTTCAGATGGAGGTGATTGTTGGGGACTTCGGGATCGTGGTGGTTCCCCGGGATGCAGCTGACACAGACCGAATCATGAATCACTCCTCAATACTCCGCAAATACAAAGTGAGTCTTCCGTCCCCTGTGGTAGATCCCTGTGACCCAGCCCTTCTCTGAAGCTTCTGGGGGAATGGAAGAGTAAGGGAGCAAAAGTAGCTGTCTCGCTGTCTCAGAGCTTCTATTGCTGTGAAGAGACACCTTGACCATGGCAACTCATCTTGGTTTTGCAAGACAGGGTTTCACTGCGTAGCCCTGGCTGTCCTGAAACTCACTCTGTAGACTGGGCTGGCCTTGAACTCATAGATATCTGCCTGCCTCTGCCTCGAGAGTGCTGGGTTTAAAGGCGTGCACCACCACCACCACCCAGCTTATGGCAACTTTTATAAAGAAAAACATTTAATTGGGATGGATTATGGTTAGAGGTTTAGTCCAGTATCATCTTAGTAGGAAGCATGGCAATATGCAGGCAGACATGGTGCCGGAGAAGGAGCTGAGAGTTCCAGGTCAGGATCTGCAGGCAGCAGAAGGAGACTGCATATCACACTAGCCTGAGTATATGAGACCACCCCCACAGTGGCACAGTTCCTCCAACAAGGCCACTTGTCCTAATAGTCTAATGCATGAGTCTATGGGGGGGCATACCTGTTCAAACCACTACAGTAGCCCACAAGAGGGATTGGTGACCTGTTTTTCCGCTCTATTTCCAGAACAACATCATGGTGGTGAAAGATGACATCAACCATCCCATGTCTGTAGTCAGCTCCACCAAGAGCAGGTATGGTTAACAATAGTCAGGGCCACTTTGGTCAAACTGGTTTAAATTTTTTCATAGCTTTCCTCAGTCAAAGGCAAGTTGTCTTGGTCGACTCTTTTCTATTACTCTGATAAGACCCCATGACCAAGGCAACTAATAGAAGAAAACATTTGGGGCTTATAGTTTCAGATAACGAGTCCTAGACCGCCATGGCGGGGAGCAGAGCAGCAGGCAGGCAGGTATGGCGCTGGAGCAGTTGCTGAAAACTCATATCTTGAGATACAACCATGAATGAGGTAGAGAGACTTCAAAGCCCACCCCCAGTGACACACCTCCTCCAACAAGACCATACTTCCTAGTCCTTTCCAAACAGTTCCACCAATTAAGGACCAAGTATTGAAACATATGAGCCTATGGGAGCAATTCTCATTCAAACAGTCACAAGTGGACACTTGCTCAGCACTCAGTCTCCTCTTTGGATGTCATGAATTTATCCCTGTTTACTTTTAAATGAGGAAATAGTACATTAACTGCTCTTAAGTGCCTTGAGGAAAGAAGAGGATGTTTTTAGTATTGGACTCTTAGTTTCGGGTGCTGATAAAGTCATGCATTACTAGTAAAAGTATAAGCCAGGCAGCCATTAAAAGGCTCTCAAAATTCAGAATTTCAAATAAGGTAGCTGTGTAGTTCTCACTTACAGAAGTCCAAGGGGATTGAGTCTGGTCTCTTCAGTCTGAAGCTTCACTGTTGAGAACATATATACCATCAAGATTGTTCTCAGCCAGTGGGAAAGAACAAGGTGAAGCCCAAGGCAGGATGTTTCCTCTTTAAAGTGGCCTGCTCAGGCACCATGCTTCATACACTCAGGAGGTGGAGGCAGGGGATAAAAAATTCAATGCTAGCCTGGGCTGCATAGCAAGAGCCTATCTCAAAAATAAATAAATAGGGTCTAGGGAGATGGCTCAGTTGTTAAGAGCACTGGCTGCTCTTCCAAAGGACCCAGACTGGATTCTTAGCACCCACATGACAACTTATAATCATCTATAAATACAGTTCCAGGGCCTCCAATGCCCTCTTCTGGCCTCTGTAGTCCCTGTACACATATGACACAGAGATGTTTATGCAAGCAAAACACACATACACATAAAATAAGACTAAATAAATCTTTTAAAAAAATAAATCATGAAGTAGCCCAGGGTTGTAAGTAACCCACTAGTTCATGGATGGAGGGAGTCTGGAAAACACAGCAGCTATGTATCTAAACAAAGCCAAAATGGGGAGGAACTAATATTAGGGACTATTGACAGCCTCCTCCATACAGTCCAACTGGAAATGTCCTGTGAAATAGTGAGATATATAGGACAAAGGAATTTGGAAGTATAAACTGAGAGCCGTGAGCGTGTGTGTCAGGTAAAATGAGCTGGCTCACCTGGTAGAAAGGCACCTGTTGACAATGACAAGCCTTACTGCCTAAATTCAATGCTGAAACACACATGGTGGAAGGAGAGAACCAGCTCCTGAAAGTTGTCCTCTGAGTCCCATGCTTGCACTGTGGAACACACACTCTGTCTCTCTCAGACACATATGTCAATTAATTGACTATTGAAAAAATTCCAGATCCAGATGAGCTCACAAGTCAAGCAGTGAGGAGAAAACAGCTATCAGGAACATGGCAAGCTTTCTAGCATTTCTGTGAAAGCTGAGGAGCAGTTAGAATCCCCCAACAGGGATGCCCAGCAACTGAGGAAGAGTTCAAATGGAGATCATTGCCATCTTAGTCCCATGTTTCAGGGAAGTCAAATAAACCAAGGATCAAATAGTCGACTGGACTTCTCTTGGGAGGCAATGATGGAGACAGTCACAAGAATAGCAGCCACTGGAAGGCTAGGGAAGAAACCAAGGGTATTGGGCAATGGGGCGGGTGGGGGGGCGGGGTCAGAGCTTCGATTCCAACACAGCTGCTCCTGAGACTCAGAAAGTTACTCTATGGCCATACAAGCTCCTGTGTTCCATTTGGTTCAACCAGACGAGGATTTTCTGGGGTTGGGCTCAGACTCGGCTGCTCCGCTGAGTCTGATGAAGTTGCAACTGTTATTTAGAGCCCACTTTTGGAAAAGCTTCAGTGTGCAGGGAGACACTTCAGGAGACACACATTCCTTGTAAGGTAAAGGCAGGGCTTGCCTTGAAGGCAGTGAGCCAGGCACTGTGCCAGGCTCAGTGACATCCTAAGGAATGAGCAGAGAGGAAAAAATGTGCTGGAGGAATCGATTTGTCCGTGGAATCTTTCACCTGTTGCTGTACCTCCGTGTGCTCACGGCCTAGGGCTCCTGTAGGAGGGAAAGGTAAACTCAAGCTGAAGAATCCTCTAAGAGACTAGTTTTCATGAGACCAGCGTCAGAGAAACCCAAAGAGATAAACTAAGAGTTCTTAGGGATACACAAAATAGTCTATTAAAAGAAAAAAAAATAGGAAACTAAAATGTCAACCCTATGCTTGGCATAGTGACTCATTTAATCCTTTAAATAATTGGATGTAACTCACTTAAATGTTACCTTAAATGTACTGAAGGAAAAGCTGAAGAAAGGGGCTTAACTAACTTGCCTAATGGGCCAATGAGATGGCTCTGTGGGTAAAGGAGCTTGAACCCAAGTTTGACAACATGAGTTCAGTCCTCGGGATCCACCTGGTAAAGGACAGAACTGAGTCCCACATATTGCCCTCTGGTCTCCACATATATGCTATAGCACATGTATACACAGAGACAGACAGACAGACAGACAGACAGACAGACACACACACACACACACACACACACACACACACACACACACACGAACACGAACACATGAAGTAAGTAAATATAAAATAAAACAACTTCCCCAAGGTCTCTGAGCTACTCGGTGGCAGGACAGGGTGAAGGGGTCATTGGTGGTGGAGGAGTCTGTGTGGGGATGGGGATCTTTCCAATACTGTTCACTCAGCCCAGGCAAAGGCTGCTGGCAGGGTGCTGGGGTACCCTTACACACTTTCCTGAAAGGCAGAGGCTGTCTACCTGATTTCTGTTTCTTCCTACGCAGGCTGGCCCTGCAGCATGGGGACGGCCATGTTGTGGATTACCTGTCTCAGCCAGTCATCGACTACATCCTCAAGAGTCAGCTGTACATCAACGCCTCGGGCTAGCGACACCCAGCTCTCCGCTCTACTCTCCCTGTGTCCTCTGCCAACACACTGGCCCCTCCAGCCACTGTCAGACCCCATTTTCTCTCTGCCTCTCTGTTTCTCTGTCTTCATCTTGACTGTTCTCCCCACTGGCTGACTTAACCCCCACAGTGTGGGGGGCCTGCGAAGAACCGTGGCATTTCCCATTCCACAGTCATCTTTGGATAAACTTTCCTCTAGTCTCCGGGTTGGGGGTGGGTAAGGGAACAGGGTGGGAGTTGGGGGAAGTGCAGCCCTTGGAGATGTACTGGTGTCCGTCTCCCAGCATGCTCTAGAGAGGCGACTCTGGTGCCATCCTCCCAGCATGCTCTGGGGATGTGGCTCAGGCTCTCGCCTTCCCAGCATGCCCTTTACCACAAAGGGCTATTTTTCTTTATTTCTTTCCCTTTGTCCTCTTCTTGTAGAACTTGGATGGAATCAGTGTGTGTGGTTTTTATGTTTGTGGTCTTGATGCTCTCCTGCAGTTTACTTCCCTTTTGACAGGACACGATAGCCAGTCTCGGCACTCTGAGTGCGTGAGGGCCACACCCAGGAAAGAAGGCAGAGTCTCTTCTGCTTCTTCAACACACAGGCACATACACGAACCCATGCCCATAGACACAAACACACACATGCACACACACACAAGCACATATATGCACACACACACATTCACACATACACAAACACATACATGCACACATGCACACTCATGCACACACACACAGACAGCCACACCTGCAGCAACCTGAAACCCCTTTGGTCAGGAATAAGACTCTCAGGTTCTGAAAGCTGGCACACAAGTCTGGGAAAAGTAGAATTTCTCAGAATTTGGGTAGCTAGTTTCAGAAGACCATGGTCCTAATTCTCTGTGTCTGACTGGTGGCATTGTATGGGTTCCCTGCCAGACAGGCATTTCCAGAGAGAGCAAAAGCTCTAGAGGCCATGGTAAGATGTGTTCCTGCCAGTGAGAGGAATCACAGGCGAGACCAAGTGCTGATAATCCATTCATTTCTTTTGAAAACAAGCTCAGAGTCCACTTGACCATGGAGATTCTTTGCTAATTGGGATTGTTTATTGCCCATTTGGCTGGGAACTGCAAGTTCAGGATGCTCTGGGAGAATGCAATTTGTTACCCTGAGGAGAATTCATGATCCCCACCCACTCAGCCTAAAGTTGCCCAGCTGTGCCCAAAGCCCTTTCTTTCTTGGGAAGTGATCACCCTTGTTGCCGAGCTGGCCCTGTCAGTCTCCTGCAGAGCCCAGCAGCAGCAGCCAATGCCCTAGGACGTCTCCCTGACAAGAGTGGGTTCACAACAGAACTATCTCCCCATTTCTCCCCACTGTCCGCCCCTTCTCTCTACCTCCGAAAACAATTTGGATGCCCATACCCTGCCTGGAGAGCTAATAGGAAATGATCTTTATGTTTTGTGTTTCCCATCCGGCCCCTGTCTCTTGGGTTTCGGGTTGTTCACAGGGAATGGCTCCTGAGTGTGAGGCTACTTTTAACATGGCCCAGGTGGGACCGAACAGGGGTGATGTTCTTTACCTCGAGTTTCACTCCAGCTCCCTCAGCTAACTCTAAGGGAAAAAAGTGGAGTCCACAGAATTGTGTACAGCAGCCCACACTGCTCTGTGGTTCTTTAGACTGTAGAAACCATCTCCAGAGGGAGGAGATTATTTTTATAATCTAGAGGTCCAATGTTTGGCTAAAGGTCCCAGAAAAAAACAAAAACAAAAACAAAACAAAACAAAAAACAGAGAAAACGTGCAGAACCCATTTGCTCCCAGGTTCTTTTGAAATCAAGGGAGTAGAACGCCTAGCGAGTCAGTGTCTGGTCCAGGATCTCGAAGCCCATCCTTGGAAGCATGAGGAGAGAATGCTGTTTTCCTAGACAAAAGAAAGCCGGAGCCGGATTGCCTGGGGCAACATGGTGTCGTGAAGGCTCTGGAGCTGTCAAGGGTCTGCATGAGAAAGATAACATTTCTTCCGTCCCTTTGGTTCACTGTGTTCCTCCTCTGGACTCTGGTCAAGCCTCATTTACTTCATGGCCTGAGGTGAGGACCCAGGCTAGCCCAGCACCCTTGGGCAGCAGGCAGCTAGGAGCAGGGAGGGAAGGAAGGTGAGCTGGGAGGACAGGTGTGGAAGTCGGTTCTGGGAAGCAGGTGGGCAGACTATCTTGATGAGGTGTGTGGAAACAGTTTTCCTGCCACAGAAGTGAGTCCCTTCCAGGTGGAGCCAATTGTCCATTCACTTCCCTGTCTCTTTCTCCCTTTGTTGGAGCAAAGGTAGAGTGCATCCCCCACCCTTGTGCAGAACAGCACGGTGTGACTGTGACCTGCCCCAGCCAAGATAGTTTTAAGTGGTGCCTCGTATGTCCTCAGGATGCTTGTCTTTGGGGACCTGCTGCTTCCTGTGAAGGCTGGCCCATTACTAGCGTGGCCCAGAGATGCTGGTGACGGCACAGAATGGAGTGTTCTGATTATTTACAGCTGCCAGCAAACAACATCCCTGCCATTTTTTAAAAAAGAGGCAGACAGACGGGCAGCAGGGAAATGTTAACAGCTCTCTCCTCCAGGAGTGGGGTTGTGGGGAACCTGGGTTGCTAGTCCGTCACACATGCCCAATCCCAGGTAGCCTCTGGGCCCCTGGCTTTCATTTTCTTTGAATGTACATTGACCAGCAAAGGAAGTCTCCTACTGAAGTGCCTGAAATCACAGCTGGTTTCCAGAGACACTGCTCTTCCTATTTTGGCTTGGCCACACGTTCTAGTCTCATGTTTCAGAATCTCCGAAAGAACTCATGAACTTGCCATTCAAATATGTAGGAAGTAAAACTTGATAATCAAACTGCATCCGAAGCTGGAGGATTACAGAGAGCCCAAATCCACTCCCTCACTCCGGTATTCTCACACACTTTTAGGGGACTAAGAGAAGCACGCCCATTTATTTTTTGTTTCTATTAGAAAAGAAAGGCAATGCCAGGTGTGGTGGCACGCACCTGTAATTCCAGCACTGAGAGGTGGAGGCTGGAGGATCAGGAGTTCAAGTCCAGCCTCTGTGCACGTAAGACCTTGTATCAAAACAAAATCAGCAATGCAAAAACAGCATATGAAAAGCTCAGGTTCTCTCCCAAGGCTACAGCAGGAGGGGCAGAAGGATGGAGACAGGCTGATTCTGTAACTAATGTAATTAAGACGCCTAGAGATAGCCTGTGGTAAGGAGGGTGTGGTCTGCCATGCTGATCTGACCCACACACTTTGTGAGCTGACTGGGAAATTCAACTTATGTGGTTTCTGTGTGGTATGCGTTTGCAAGTGTCCGAGTAGCCTATTCCAGTTAGTTAGAAATGAGTTGCAGCCCTTTCTCACCTCCTTTCGGTGGTGTCCCAGGGCCCTCTGCTTGATCCTCCTGGGGTTGGAATGGGGAGGAAGAAGCTTTTTTGTTTTTGTTTTTAATCATATCATCTGTTGATTTAAGAGTGAGATTTACTTTATAGAAATCAACTCATTAGTAAAAACTCCATTCAAGTTGCAATACCATTTCATAGTGAAATATTTTTGAGTAGAGTTTTGTTGCTAGACTAGTCATGGCAAGAGTTTTATCAGCAAAATGTTTCAATTATGTTAATAAACCAGACAATGCTACTAGTGTCTTGTGTCTTTGTCCAGCACCTTCCCTGTGTGTTGCTCTGAGAACTAATCACTTATTCTTCCTCCTTTACTTGGTGGTAGATAACAGTTGTAAAAAGATGCTTAGAGTAAGTGGTGTTCCACCTAATCTAGCTGATGTAACGTGTGTGATATGAACCAGAGGGATCGGTGGGTAAAGGCACTTGCTGTCACCCTGACAACCTGAGTTTAATCCCTGGAATCCTCATGATTGAAGGAGAGACTCAACTCCAGAAAGTTGCTCTCTGATCCCCACAGGTCCACTGGCACACACAAGCCTCCCCCAACAAAGCAAAAGTCAGCCTAGGCTGACTAGTAGGGCATTGTTTCCCTCCCTCCCACCACCCTCCCTCCCACCGTCCCTCCCTCCCTCCCTCCCTCCCTCCCTCCCTCCCTCCCTCCCTCCTCCCTCCTTCCCTTCCTCTCCCTCCCTCCTCCCTCCCTCCCTCCTCCCTTCCTCTCCCTCCCTCCCTCCCTCCCTCCCTCCCTCTCCCTCCTTCCCTTACAGAGCAGAGAGATGGACAGCTCATCAGCTAAGAGCTCTTCAAGAGGACCAGGGTTCAGTTTCCCACACCTACATGGTGGTTCACAACTGTAACTCCAGGTCCTGTTATCCAATGCCTTATTCTGGCCTCCATGGGCACTGTATTCATATGGTACACACAAACTCATCTCCACATACACACATTAAAAAAAATTAAACCCAAGATTCTGACCAGCCCACACGGTCCTCTCTTGGTTAATTTCAGTCATTTGTTTGAAAAATTTCAAGATAAAGTCTTATGTGGTCCAGACTAACCTCCAACTTGCTTGTTACTAAGGATAACCCTGAGTTGCTGGTCCTCCTGACTCCATCTCCCAAATGCTGGGATTCTAGGTGTTGCGCTAACAAGTTAGACTGGCAATTTTGTCTCTTTGATAAAATTATGAAGTGTGTGTGTGTGTGTGTGTGTGTGTGTGTGTTTGGCATGAACGATCTCCAGTAAGAAATGGTCAAGCTCACATCTTCCTTTGACAGTGTAAATAAGCAAAGCTGAATGAATGACTTCTTAGCTACCAGCCCCGGCTGTGATAATTGGCCCTCTCATTTCCTTTCTGATTATGAGATGCCTAGCTTGGCTGGTCTGAGCGGTGGTCCTTGGTTATTGTTGCCCAGCCATCAACTGTGACTCACAAGGTGAAGTAACACTTCCCTGTTCCAAGTGAAGCGTTAGATACTTGCCAGATTAATTTTGTTCTGTTCTGTGATCATTTTGATTGTAGGATTCTTAGATCTCCTCCTCTTCCACTTTCTCCTCTCCAACCTCTTCCTCCATTTTCTCCTCTTCTTCCTCTTCCTTCTTTAAACAGAGAATAACCTGCTTTGTGTGTATCCATGTGGGGTTTCATGGCATATCTTACAGAAGCTTGATACACCCTGTAAATTGGTTACTTGTGTTTATATTTGCTGTTTTGTTCACAAAGCTAACCACAGCAAATGAGTGTGTTTAAAATTAAATATAAACACTGGTTTAATCCATATATATATATATATATATATATATATATATATATATATATGAAATACAAAGTAACAATTATATGCATTTATTTTCTTATGACCCATCATGAAGCTTTATATTGCAGAATTTCCTAAGAAGTTCTATGTGACCAATAGTATTAAAAAAAAGTAGAGAGAAAGCTTACTATTTTCCAGGTGGGAAAATTAAAGCATAGTACAAGCCCATAACATTCTCATGACCCACGAAAAACATTCCAAGAAGACATGATAAACACAGTCGTGGTCCTTGAGATTTGTTCCCAAACAGTGGACTGGGCTGAGTATCTTTTGACCCTTTTCTCTGGCATCATTCAAGTTCTAGAAAGAAACCACATCCTGGGAGGATATCAGATCTGCTAAGGAGTCAGCATCTGTAGACAGCGTCATGTCTGCTCCTCTCGAATCTGCTATGAGCCACAGTAGATAAGGTTGTGTGTAATAGTCTACAAGAGCACAGTTACCAGGAAACTCCCAGAGAAGATGTATTAGAAGTTCTTCATGAACTTCATGAATCAGAAAACAAAACAAAACATCCTTTCTATTGACAGGGCCAGATGAAGACTAGCTGTAGGCTTAGGGAAGGCTACTTCTCAGTCACAGCCTTTCTTCATCTTAGGGCCAGTTTTCCAGGTCCCAATAGTCACTTCTCACTACCCATCTCTACTGAGATTTTTGCCATTTGCTAAGAAAGACATAACTACTTTTTTTTTTTTGAGACATGGTCTCTTTTATCCCAGGCTAGCCTCAAATTCACTATGTAGCCAAGGATGATAGTTATTGGGCCTTTGCCTCTGCCTCCATCTTCAGAGTCCTGGGATTTCAACTGTATGGCCACAGCCTGTTTGGGTTTATGTGGTGCTGGGGACTGGGTCCTGAGTATTTTTCGTGCTAGGCAGGAACTTCATCAGTGAACTACATCCCCACCCTAATTCTCATAACTTTCTCAACCATCCATCCAGTGGGGAATTATGATTTTAGGAGCATTGCTAACCCAACAGGGTGTATACCCCTTTTATAGTATAGAGTTGTCACTGAAAACTGGCTTCCTTTCAAGGAACCCCTGAAAATTATAATATGGACTTGGAAAAATAGAGCATACGATTTCCCCATTCTGGCTTACAAAGACTTCCCAGGTGTGTCATTTCTGTTCCTTTGCTTCCTTTTCATCCCAAGGCAGCCTTAGGAGTCACATATCATAAATGACAGGACTTAAATTATTGCAGGAAGTTTGTAGGTTGTGGAACAGAGCATGACAAGATAGAATTATCAGACTATTTCCACAAAGGACCTAGTTGTCAGATCTCTCAGAACTTAGGAGTCACTGTGGACAAAAACAGAACCCTTTTGTCAGCCCTTGGGTAAAAGCCAATTCAGACCTTAACTTACTGAATTGTAATTTATTGAAAGGTGTTACATATACACTACAAACTACAGATTTTATCTTTATTTTATAGTAGATGAAAAAGACAAGAATATTGATTGTAGCCTCCACCCAGTTTGGGTTTTTTGAGAAATAATTCTTCATGCTTAGGATACAGCATCATCTAAATCTTACAAAATGTTCTCATAGTTGGAAAGGATAAAGTTAGGCCCTCAGGAATCGAAGATGCTAACTCCAGGGCCATCAGTAATAGAATGGCATGTTCACTCCCATTTTTTTCTGGTGCTTCCACTCCAGACCAAGAGTTTAATAAAATCAGAAACTCATCCCCAACATCTAATGCTCTTTTATTTAACACACATCTGTGAAAAGACAAGGAACTGCAGACATGAAATGGTACAGAAGTCTTCCAAACTGAAGTGTAGTGCCTCTGGTTCCTTCAGCAATTCCCACTGGTATTGCCATGATGCAAGTGTCTGTTGCAATACTCTGTGGTGGGAAGGGGTGGAGCGGTGGCTGGAATGCAGAAAAGTGTATACAACTCAAAACAATTTCAGCTTTGCCCTGACTCAAGTACCCCCATGGGGCTGTCTTGCAACACATGTTCTACTGAGAAAGGTTCCAAACTGAAGGGTGACTGCAATAAATATCACTTGAGATGAACAAGGCTTAGGAGTTTCCATTTATTATTTTAAATGTTTCTCTTTCTCACTAGTCAGTCAGCTTCATGAGGGTAGATAGTCGGTTCTGTTCCACTCACCCCTGGCACATAGTAGGGACTCAATAAATATATGTTAGAAGGATAGATTATCCTTGGTTTAGGGAGAGAGAGAACATAAGATAAAATAAACAGATGTATATGAGTTTTAGTGTTTGCAAAGGAAGACTGGGTTAAGATGAATATATCTTTTAGACAATTCCACATCCTTTAATGCCGAAGGCACATTTTCTTTTTATCACTTTGAAACTCAAGGGAAATACTTTCCCAGTGATTGCTTGACTGGTCAGAAATGCTTTCATAACAATGCAGTCTCTAAGTTATTCTGGCATCATGAGGAGAAAGGATGTTAACTCAGGCCGAGAGCACAGAGGTGAGAGGGTGGCAGTAGGCACCATTGCTCCAAATGGGCCAGATTTCCAGGTTCTGTGCCCATCGCTGCCCATTTCACTCAGCTTGAAAGTAGAGGGCGTAAGCTATTGTGTGGGCAGTGAAGGAAATCTAGTCCACTCAAACTTGAAGTGGGTGGAGCAAGAGTACTTTACTGGCCTCAGTGTGACTAGCTCTCTTGTCCTGACATGCGTGGCAGCACATTGTATATTCCAGGTTTCAGTTTATGTCTGCTCTGAGGTCAACATTTGTTGGTGCGGTTGGTCTTTGATCAGTCTCATACCAGGTGCTATCTGCCTCATTGCCAGCACCAGGAAGCAAACAGTACCATATTGGTACAGGAAGACATCCATCTACCCATAGTCTCAGGGATGGAATTGGGTCCAATGGACCTGAACGAACCCTTAAACATGTTCAAATATCCTCAGCCCATCCCATCCACATAAGATGGCTCCTGATGCCTGAGTTCCATGTCCCAAGAACCTCAGTGGACAAAGCTCTATGGCAGCTTCACTGTTGCTCAAGAGCCTGGGTGTTGTAGCATCCTGGGGGCAGGTTGTCTCGAATGTTCTCCAGGTTCTTCACATCAGCCAGAATCCCATCTATGCTTGTCTCCAGTAGATGTAGGTGGTTCCTCTGTCGACGTGCCCTCTCCTCCAGCTCAGACATCAAGGGCCGCAGTCGACTGTTGATCTGGGTCTTGGCTTGGAAAAGCTCTTGTTCTAATTGCATCAGCCCCTCTTCATCCACACTGCCAGGCTGGTCTATTTTAGGGAACAAGAAAGGTGTTAGTAGAGAAGGAGCTCTGGTGAGATCTTGAGGAACACTTGATTCACCTGCTCAGAGAAAACACCATGCCATATGTTGAAATGGCTTTACTTTAAGAATAATGTAGACATCTTTCTGAGAACCTAGACATGCATTTGTGCTATGAACAACCTAATCCAAGACTAAGCTTCATCATGCAGCCAGTGTAGTTTGGAGTTCTGTCTGGTTGAAATAACAGATCATGGTCTGAGAAGAGAAGGCTAAAGGTTAGAGGGGTCTGAGAACTGTCCAAGGTAACGGCCTAACACAGCTCACCCCTGGGAACTGAACTAACTCCAAACATGTGTTCTATCACCTCAAGGAAATGGCTTGCTGTTTTCTATTAAGAGACCTTTAGGAAATGGCTGAGCTTCAGGGTTTACAGAGGCCAAGGTATGCTTAGCTATTTGGGGGATGGATTCCAGCTGTTAGAGAATGATGTAAGACTTCATTCTGGCTTGAAACAGTGGGGATTTGGCTGTCTTTTTCTAATGGCAAATGGCACTACATTTATTCAGGTATAATTTACCCATACACTTTATAAAGCCTATGCCAATGTAAGGGCACTCGCCATGTATATTTAGTTCAAGTAGATTCAAGCATCTCACAATGAATTCACACTCAAGGCCAGTCTGCTTCATGTATCTGAACTGCAATGACAGGATTTGTTTCCTCATATTTTTTATTATTATTATTTGTGTGTGTGTGTCTCTCTGCACATGCCAAAACACATGTGTAAAGGTCAGAGGAAAACTTGTGACAGTCAATTTCCTCAAACCCATTGCTGGTATTTGAATGCATGATATTATTATACATTATACCTAGAATACTTAATGAGTTGTTATCCCAAAACTCAAGAGAGTACTCACAGTAGAAATTATACCATAATGAAAATATTGACTCAATGGTTCCTTCAGGTCAAAACTCAAGAATTAGGGGTTCTGTGACAAGCACAGAACATTAGTGAGCTTGGGGACAAAATAACATGAAAGACAGGAGACACAGATCACAGTGTAAACCCTGCCCCACAGTTTGCTGTGTGCCTTGCAGTCTTAGTTCATCCCCCTGTGAAGCAAAATAATAAAATCTGTCTCCCAGAACGCTTACAAGACTTAAATGGTTATGCCATGAGAGATCTGGCACAATACCTGATGGAGTAAATGCCAACCATCCCACTACCCTCCCTGCCACTCATCTCCCCTTTTAAAGGCGCCACTAACTTCATTACCCTTTTTAGAATGCTAAGCAATGCTGCTGAAATCTCAACGAGAGAAGACTAGTTTTTGTTTGTTGGGGTTTTTTTTTTTTTGTTGTTGTTGTTGTTCATTTTCTGAGACAGGGTTTTTCTGTGTAGCCCTGGCTACCCTAGAACTAGCTCTGTAGACCAGGCTGGCCTCGAACTCACAGAGATCCACCTGCCTCTGCCTCCCAAGTGCTGGGATTAAAGGTGTGTTCCACCACCAACTGGCTAAGATTGTATTTTTAATCTGTAGATGATATTTTACTGTCCAGGGCCAACTGGATCACAAATAGACCTGTTAGTGTAATAACACAGACAATACTTGTCTCTTAGTGTGATGATAATCCCACAGAGCCATCAGATGTTGAGGTTGTTCTACTGAACCACGGAGGCAGAGCTAAGGCTTCAGGATGTCATGGAAGTGCATGACTTAGTTCCTATTCCCTGTCCATTGCAATCTCTGTTATGAGGGCTCCCTATTAATTACTTAAATTTAGACTTTAAATGTAAAAAAAAAATCCGTACATACATATGTACATACGTGTGTGTGTGTGTGTGTGTGTGTGTGTGTGTGTGTGTGTGTACATGTGTGCAGGTGCCTGTGGAAGCCAGAGAGGGTATCAGAAGCTCCTGGTGTGGAGTTACAGATGGTTATGTGCTATCCAACATGGGGACCAGGAACCAAAACGGGATCCTCTGGAAGAATGAACAGCAAGTGTTGTTAGACAACAAACCATCTCTCCAGCCTCCAGATTCAGACTTTTAATTAACATCAGTTTTCTTTGGGGAAATGACTATGGGAAAGCCTGATTCCCTGACATACTGTGCTAGTAAATCTATTCTATCCTAAAGTTCACAGTATCTCATAGACCTGCTGTTCCCATATTTCCTCTGGGTATCTGCCCAGGAAGCTCTTGTTGCCTCTGTTAGTCATAGCAGGGATAGTTTTGGTCTGGGGAGCAACAGACAGCAGAATCAGCAGATGGTCCTTCATACTAGGGAAGCCCTTTCCTACAAACCTTTCCCCTCCCCACTTCTACTGCCTCAGGGCTAGCCTCCTATCATCTTGTTCTGTTTTCAACAGTTCCCCAGGTGGCCTTCCCAGGTTCTGTCTAAGCCTTCAAGTTCTCTTCCCTTGAGCAGTGATGTGGCTCTCCTGATTAAAACTGCCCAGGGAACCCCCCAGGATCAAGAGCAGACTCCTTAGCAGGACCCCCAAGCTGGCCAGTCTTCTGGGAAGTCCCTGGAACACCCCCAGTTCTCTGACTCACAGACCTTCACTTCCAGATACAACAAATGCTCAGTGACTCATACTAGAGATGGTAAAACAGAGAAAACGTAAAGTAACCCGGCCCAAGCGTCTGGGCTCTGAAACAAAGCAGATTTCCAGATGTTCTTAGGGAAAACTGAGATCCCTATCCATCAGCACTAAGAATATGGAGTCTTCTGGGGACAGTCCTGGGCTGGGAAGACTGTGGATGCTTCACAGACAAACCTATTAGATGTAGGATGCTGTCCAATGTGTTGAGCGTGTCTTGGATCGTCACTCCGGCACTCTTAGCTCTGGCATTAGCTTGCTGGACTTCTGTAATCACCTGCAAGTGAGTACAAAGGTGTCCCGAGGTTATTTTTGTCTTGGCAACTTTAAGGAGCGCTCTCGTGGGAAGGAGCCGTCACTCACCAGCTGCACTGTGTCCTTGTCCATGTCAAACTCCAGCTCCTTCCTGGCCAGCTCCCCTTCCACCTCTCTCATCTCACTCTTTAGAGTGGCCAGTCCCTTTTCCATGGCCAAGGCCCCATCTGCTGTCACATTGGCTTCCAAGTTCAGGCTCCCTATCTCCTGGGAGAATAAGAGGAGCCAGGGACGGAAGGAGAGAGAGGGTGAGGTTCAAAACGTCCCAAGGACAATTGTAGAAAAAATACAGCTGCAGCCTGGCTCTGATGGAGTCAGATGAACAATGAGAGAGTCAGACTGGGGAGCACGCCCTTCCCCAGGCTGAGCCTCAAGCAAGTTAGTTCTAGGCTAGCTCTCTAGAGACTGGGAGGGGTCTGTGCAGAGACATGGCTTCTCTTTCAGTTCAATGCCTAGAAAAATTTGAACACAATGAGGAAGCATCTGAGAAAATCCAGAGGACAAGAAACATGGTCCTCTGTCATGGTCCTTTACTGCCCTGGTCTTTGAAAAAACTTTACAAAGATGTCTCCAAGACAGTTGTGCTTGAAGCACAGGCAATGAATCTGCTATAGTGGAGGAATGTTGTCTTTGCAAAGAAAAAAAAAAAAGCTCATCAATACCTTTCATCAATAAGCTATAACTAAAAAATTGCAGGTATTTTCATGCTAGATGCTGTAAAAAGAAAGGTACAGCTGGGTAGTAGTGAGAACACATGCCTCAGCACTTGGGAGACAGAGGCAGACAGATCTCTGAATTGAAGGCCAGCCTGGTCTATGGAGCAAGTTCCAGGACAGCCAGGGCTACACAGAGAAACCCTGTCTTGAAAAAGCCAGAAAAAGAAAGAAACAAAGAAGAAAGAAAGAAAGAAAGAAAGAAAGAAAGAAAGGAAGGAAGGAAGGAAGGAAGGAAGGAAGGAAGGAAGGAAGAAAGAAAGAAAGAAAGAAAGAAAGAAAGAAAGAAAGAAAGGAAGAAAGGCACATGAAACAGATCTCAAGGGAAATTATTTTTGTAGGTTACCAAGTGGTCTAAAAGTGAGGTCAAATAGTCTAGATACCAAGAGTTCCCTCTGGGCTTTCTGGAGTGGCACAAGCTCTCTAGAAGTTGTGCTTAAGGAAAGCACTCTCTTTCAGCCAAGACGCATTCCTTCCACTGTAACATGGGCTGTAAGCATAGCACAGCTGGCTGTCCCAATTACCCAATTACAAGTGCTCCTCCAAGCTAGAGAGACTAGATGTTTCTGATCTTTGTCCCTAGCACTAATCGTGCACAGTGAAGAACAGAGTAAAGGAGGTCGAGCTCAGACATAGGTTATAGAAGGCTCTAGAGCTCCAGGATTTCCTATAGAGAAAGTACTGATGGCAATTGTTAACAAGTTAAATTTAGCACCATAAAACAGATGTTGAATTCCTAAGGGCTAGGAACGTTGTTCATCGGTACAGGGCTTATGCCCCTCGCAACTAGATGACCTTACTTGAAACCTGACTGTTTCAGATGTAATTAGCTACAATGAAGTTATACTGGAGTGTGGTGGGCCCTAATTCAATGTGATTGGTGTCTTCTTATAGGGAGAGACTGATAGATGGACACAATGGCCAGCCTGGGCTACATAGTAAGACCACGTCTTGAAGAAGATGAAGAGGGAGGGGGGGATGGGAGGAAAAGGAAGAGGAGGAAAGGGAGAAGGAAGGGAAAGAGATGACAGAGGACCCTCGGGACCATACAAGCATGGAGTAGACTGATGAAGCTGTGAAATAAGGAAGACCAAGAATTGACTGCCATCCCCAGAAGCTGGAAAGAGGAAAGGAACAGTTCTACCTGGACCTGTCATAGCGCCGCTGACTCTAATTTTGTATCCTAGCTTTCAGAATGGTGAGAAGGTCATTTCTATTTTTCAAAGTGTTTTCTGATAGCAGTCTTAGTTTACTATCCCCACAGTAAACAGCTGTGGATGGTTCCTCACCGTGCTGCCCAAAGGAGAGCTGAATATGGTGTATCAGCTGGTAGTCAGTGACTGAATCCATCCAGCTGAAGGGTGGCTGTGTGGAGTGGGTCTGCTATGGACTATCAGGACTCGGAGCCACAGGGGTTGGCCTGAGCTAAAGTTCTCTCTTGCCGAAGCATCACTGTGTCAGTCACTGCCTGTGGCAGCCTCTATATCCATTTTTCTTTACCTGTTCTATCTCGCTGGTTATCTCCAGGGCCTCCCTAGCTGCGTTCTTTGCCCTTTGGGTGTCAGTAGCGGCACTCCCCAGGGCTGCTTCTGCTTGCTGGGTCTTGTCACTGGCATCTGCAACCTTCTGGCTAATAAGGGAGAGTCTCTTCATGGCCTCTTCAGCCTCAGCTTTTCTGTCTTCAACCTGTAGATCAAACTCTGAAATGAAGGAAAAAAAAAATATTGCCACAGAGACAAGGACTATAAGTTACAATTGAATGAGAAAGCCTGAAGTTTTGAGGAAAAATCACTGAAAGGGGATAATTACTGGCTAGAAGGGGAGCTGAAAAATGTGACTAGGATTACTCTTTCTTTCCCAAGAGAAAATAATCCCCAAAGAGCCATTGGGGGAGCCACTGACAGCCAGCCTGTCCTGGGTCTCCACCACTGTAAGGACTTCAACACTCAAAGTAGACACAGATCAGGTAAATCCTGGAAGCCCAAAGCTCTAAGGACAAACCTGAGGCCAATGACCAAAGCTGGGGTGTGGTCACAGAGCTGGGGTGTGGCCACAGTGGGTACAGAAGAGAATCCCAAAACTTGTTAGTGAATAATGCTGCAATTTTAAACAAATGTCTTCAAGGCACACTCCAAATTCCCTGAGAGCCACATGTCATTACCTCAGAGCATTGGAAGCGACCAGGCCACCCAAGAAAAAGAAAGTATCAACTCAGTAGTGACATTGGATGTGGAAGACCTTAGAGATCCCCTGTTCCCCTTAAGGAGGACACAGATCTAGAAAGGCTGTGTGACTTGCTATGGTCACACAGAGAGCTTGACCCCATCATAGGGCCAAGGAAGAACCAGAATTCAGAACTGATACATATGTGAGTTACTTCCATTACCATCATCAAGTGTTAGTGAGATTACTATTACCTTAGGAAGACATTGAGTAAGCATCTATTAATAACAATACACCCACTACTTCAGGGGAGAAATGCGGACTTAAGTGAATCATAAATGTACCTTTAAAAATGCCAACCTGCATCACATAGCACTAACCTCTGAGGTTCTTCAGGATATTCTCCACTTCATAGAAAGTGGCATTGCCTGTGCTTAGTGCCTCTTGGGCTCTGCTTTTAGCAAGGTTGGCACGGGAAAGCAACTGATCTGATGTCTGCAAATAGAACAAGATTAGAATAAGTGCATTCCTGCTAGCAAACTCACCCCGACACAGTTTCTCCGTGACAACAGAGTGCTATGACTCACCACAGTCCAAGGTTGCTAGAGCAAAGCCCTCTGCAATGTGATCAGGGACAAACTTTGTAAGTCAAGAATATACAACTTTTAGAGCAGAGTTTCTGACTCTTGTCCACTGTCAGGGGTGGGCACAATTTTGCAAATCATCATTTTAAACACTAGATACTTCTTGAAACCAAGACAGTAGACAGACTTGAACCAAAATGAGACATAGAAGGCCTGGGTCTTCTTCCAGTGTTCAAATGCTGGACTCAGTGGGTGAAGCTAATTCCATCAAAACTCCAATCTTGGCCACTCACTCTGAAACCAGTGGCACCATGACCTTTGGAAGATTTCTGGGAGAGGCCCTGACCATTTTCTCTCACACAATCTGCATTTAGTATATGCTGATTGACTGAGTGAATGGATTCACAGAGAGTACCTGTCTCCTATCCTTTCCAGTCTGTAAAAGCTGTTGTGTTTCTTTTTCCCAGTTTCCCAGATTGTTTCGCACACGTGTGAACACATCCATTTGTCCAGTCACCAGGTTTGAGAGAGAATCAGCTTTTTGTCTGATCCTCTTTGCTTCCACCTGTGGGCACAAAGATATGAATGAGTTGGGCTATCTGCACACAAGTTACCTCACTAGCTTCAGGATCTGGTGTCACCATTTGAAAATAGAAGCCAAGAAAGCAGACATTGGCCCTATGAGCCCAAAGCCTACCAGAAATGAGTCAGGGTGCCAAGGAGAGGCAGGCAGTAGGTATCCCAATAATACAGTAGGTTTTGTCTCTGCTGGTTAATTTTTTAAAAAATAGTTGCTTTATCTATTCACAGAGCACATCTCTATGGGGACCATTGAGGATGATGTTAAAGAAATATATCAAACTCCACAATAATTCCCCACTGATTTCAATTGGAGGGTCCCCAGAACTGGGGAGGAAGTATAAAACTTTTCTCTACTAACAGGTTCAAGAGCAAACATCCCAGATCTTTTCCCTTTGGGAGTCTAGGACAGGGGTCAAAAACAGAAAATACATAATGAAACACACCTAATCCTTCCTGGCACAAAACAAAAAGTCAATGTTATCATTTAAACATGGATTGTTACCCACACATTAAGCATCTGGTGGACATGGGGTGCTAGTGTGGTATGTGAAGCCTTTGTGGGGGTCGTAGGAGGTCCTTAGGCCCTGTGATCTCAAAAGGGACTGTGCACACTTGTCTGTCTTTTCCTCTATCCTATGAAGATGGCCTCTGCCACCCTTAGCAGAACAGATCCAATGCAGGCATGGTGCCTTTAAATGTCCGAACTACTCATTTAAGAAACCCTTTCTCCTAGTAAGTCAGTTGCCTCAGCCAGTGCACTGTGGTAATGGGATGCAGACTAACACAGTCAACATGGAGAAGCTGAAAGGTTGAACAGTCTTATGAAACCCCTAGAGAAGAGAGGGATTTACCACCATTTATCTGTGGGTCATGCACACAGGATCAGTGGCCTTACCTGAAAGGACAGATCATGGATTCCCTGGAGCTGAGATGCTGACTCCAGGAGTCGAAGACTGTGTTGATAAGATCTATCTGCTTCTATGTCGGCTTGGGTACTTTCCCTTGACAACTGCTGGGCTAGGGACTTAGTTTTTTCCAATCTGTAGGCAGGAAAAGCAGATGGTCAATAATAATAACAATAGTAAACCTAGTAGTATTAATAATGGAGGGGGGAAACCTTGAGAATATACTCTTTTTCTGTTTTTATTAGAGACAGGTTCTCATGTAGTCTTGGCTGGCCTGAAACTTACTGCAGTCCTCCTGCCTCTGCATCCAAGAACTGGGATTGCAGGTATTCACAACCACATGTGGCAGAACATACATTTTTTTAAAAAAGCAAAAATTTATTCCATTTTAAAATTGTGTAGTTGGGCTGGGCATGGTTATCAAAGCACTCAGGAGGCAGAGACAAGTAGATCTCTGTGAGTTCAAGGCCAGCCTGGTCTACATAGTAAGGTTACAAGACAATTAAGGCTATTCACACTCACTCTCTCCCTCCTCCCCGTGTGTGTGTGTGTGTGTGTGTGTGTGTGTGTGTGTGTGTGTGTGTGTGTGCGCGCGTGTATGTGTAGTTAGAATAAGAGGATAAATAAACTAGGCTACATATTACAGTCTAAATATAACCCTTATGGTTTATATAGGTTTGGTCAGAAAAACTCAACTCAAGCTTCCCAATTGCTGATAATTAAATGTTATTTTTCTGTTGCCAGCCCTGTCAGCGGGTTTATACATTATACCTTCATAGACCAGAGGGTAACCATCTCTCCATGTAGCATCATGTGTCAGTCGGAACTTGAAGTTTTACTTAGATATCACAACCTTTCTTTTCGCAATCCTAAAAATAATTCCCGAAGTAATACTCATTCTTTTGTCCCTCTTATTATTTTTTTGCTTGGTAAAATGTTTATTGTCTTTATGAAAAAAAAAAACCTTCACAAAAAATTGCTTTAGCTCTCAGCAGCCTTCCTGAGCTCCGAGGAAGCTTGTCTTTTTATGAGCAATCTGATTTTTCTACTAGGCATCTCCCAGGCAAGGGACATATTGGTACAGTACTATCACCACTGTAACCACCACCACCTCCCTCCTCCTCCTCCTCCTCCTCCTCCTCCTCCTCCCCCTCTTCATCCTCCTCCTCTTCATTTTTTCAAGACAGTGTTTCTCTGTGTTGCCCTGGCTGTCCTGGAACTCACTCTGTAGACCAGTCTGATCTCAAACTCACAGTGATCTGCCTGCTTCTGCCTCTGAGTGCTGGGATTAAAGGTGTGCGCCACCACTGCCCAAGCCCCCTTTTCTTCTTAACTCCTCTCTTGGGCTTCTTCTCAGAGACTGGATCCTCTTGGGTAGCAGCATGAGCTTTCTTATGTATCTCCTCCATGTCTGGAGTTACACCGTCCTTCAGGAACTGAGAGAACTGTTTCTTATAAGCATCTTCTTCTTCCTCCATTACGTAATCCACGTAGCCTGCAATACTCTGACCTGTGATGTGCTTCCCATGTACTTCTGATTGAACCCCTTGCTTTCAGAGTCCTAACCAGGGAATCGTTTGGTACCATGAGGAATAGACAAGCCTCCATCCACAGCTCCCTTCAGGACCCCAAAAGACGTTACTGCCAGTCATAGTTTGGGCAAGACCTGCATTCAAATAGCAAGTGAAGGCACCAGGCCAACCACCAAAGCTCTCCACACTGTATTCCTCTCCAGTCACCTCCACTTGGCCTTCATAGATCTTGTCCACACCAAGCCTGTTGAGAAGCCTATGTGCCAGCAGCAGGCCAGTACCATAGGCTGCGGCACAATTTGGCAGGCCAATTTTCACACTGTATTTTGGTAGTACATGTTCACATGCTGTGCAGACTATCATATCCCCTCCATGAGGGGAAATGCAATCTAACAGATGAGATCTCTGTCAGTTACACAAACTATCATCCTGTAGTTGAGTGTGTTGTACTTATTTTTTCTCTGGATCACCAATCATTTCCCAGCATAGCAGTCAGTTTTACCCTCACCGCCTTCTAATCTCAAAAGGTATCTCTCAGAGTAGGCCTTATTCTTGACAACTTTCACAAACCCCATACTGCAGAACAGAAACCCACAACTGTGTCTCCACACAGACCTCATTATTATCATTAATAATAATAATAATAATAATAATAATAATAATAATGTACAGTTTCAAAGAAATGTGGTACTTCTCAAGTAGTTTGTATTATACCCTGGGAGGATTCGCTTTTATGGCCCACCCAGATGGAGACCAGTTGAACATACTTTCCCATAAGACCTTGTACCATGGAACTATCCGGGACGCCACTTCCAGCTCCCCCGCTCAGAGCCTTGCGGGCCAATGACAACGCTTGTTGGGAATAGTCCTCAGTCTCCCTTGCTAGTTGCTTCATTGTGTTAGCTGACTCAAGATGGCTGAAGACATTAAAGATCAAGAATTAGGATTTTCATCGAAAAACCAACATAGGTTAGTAACATAAATCGTTCTTACAAACACAGAAACGAATAAATGAATGGGTTTGCCTGTAAAAACCAAACAAACCGACTTGAATGCATGGAATTAGAGGAACTATAAGAAGCAGGTGTTCTGGAGAATCAGCCTCATGTCACTACCCTTTGGTGATTGTTTCCATTTATGCCATACTCAGAGATGGTATGGAGAGAGTAGATGGGAGTAGGCTCAGAGTGACAGACCATTGTGTCTATAAGCTGTCACCCCACCCAAGCAGAAACCCCAAGGGCTTACCCACCCAGAGTTCACCTCCCTATTCATTACACTGGAACTTTAGAGTGGGCCTACAGCTAAGGGGACAATGTCTATCAATAAAAGTCTCCTATAAACATTTGATTCCCTGGTGCTAAGAAGTAGCATCAAAACAACAAAACCCAGGGGCTCAGGAGGCAGCTCATGCTACAAAATCAGAAGCCAGCCCCTGTGGACTGAATTCCACTTGAGATTAGCAGAGCCTGCCACCCTGCCTAGCAAAGCTTTTGAACATGGCAGGATTTATAGTGAGAAGTCAGGACCAGGGGAGCTGCTTGTCATCTGTCCATGGGGTCCTGCAGAGCTGGTTTCCAGGGAGAAGGTCCCTTTGTAACCTTGGCCTTCACAAGCAAGCAAATAACTTGTTGCTACTTGTTCTCAGGCCTAGTGTGGGAGTTGAGGAGTCCCTGAAAGCTGCAAACACCCGTTTCCAGCGGCTGATTCATTTCACATGGCCAGAAGACTCACATCTAGTATGTACTAAAGCCATCTGTGAGTCATAGAGAAAGCTGGGAAAGGAATACTTCCACCAGCTCCTGCCAAGACAGCCCTGTGGATTGTCCCCTGCCATACCCTGAAAGCTAAGGGGCTCAGAAATGGCTTCCAGGCAGGGGAGGAGGATAGAGGAGCCTGGAAGGGCAAATGAAGTGTTTGAGTCCTGAATGCTCCACAGTCTTGAATTTCAGAGGCAGCCTGGAGCAGGAGTGCCGAATATTGCTGCTTACCTGTCTGCCAATCTTGTGGCCTCCTGAGCCAGACTTTTAAAACCATTTGGCCCCCCATAGTGCTCTGAGGAATGGATGTTCTGTAGGGAAAAAAAAATAGGGTTTTGCATTTGACTCTGAAGTCTCAACAGAAGTGCCAGGAGGATTTCTCACTAGATCATGCCCTGACACACCAAATGTCGCTAGTCACCATGATCACTCATAAAAAAATGTTCATTGGCAGGAACAAAGTAGTTATTCCATTTCAAAAGAAGTCTATGTGAAATATAGATGAATCTAAAAGTTTATCTTTTTCTCTGATTTGGTGGTGCACATTTGTAATGCTTTGGGGGCAGAAGCAGGAAGATCATGATATTGAGCTAGCCTGGGCTACATAGTGTGACCCTGCCTCAAAAAATACACATTATAGGCCAGGTGTTGGTGCTTGCCTTTAATCCCAGCACTCAGGAGGCAGAGGCAGGCAGATCTCTAAGTTTGAGGCCAGCCTGGTCTATAGAGTTCCAGGACAGCCAAGGCTATACAGAGAAACCCTGTGTTGGAAAACAAACAAACAAACAAACAAACAAAAACCACATTATACACACATATATCAAGGGGTGTATGTGCATGTGTGTGTGCATTTGCCTGTATATACATGTGTAAAGACCAGAAATTGATCTTAGATGTCTTCTTTTTTACTCTCTCCATCTGTTTTGAGAAACTTGGAACTTAAATTTTGGGTTGGACTGGCTGGGCAGTGAATCTTGGGAATCTCCTGTCCCTGTCCCCTTTCCAGCACTGGGGTTACAGGCATATACCACCACAACTGGCTCTTAGTGTGTTCTGGGGATCTGAACTCAGGTCTCCATGCTGTCACACTACTTACTGAGCCATCTTCCCAGACCAGTATACAAAGATTTGACAATAGTTATTTTGTAGTAATTGGATCCTAGGAAGCTTTTATTGATTTTCTATAATAAACACTTTTCAAATGGGGGAATCAAACAATATTAATGTGATTTTTTTTTCATTATACTATCTGATTATCTTTCAATTTCCTTTTTTTATTTAATTTATTGCTGTTGGTTTTCGTATGCCCAAGGTTGGTCTTAAACTCTACCAGAGGCTGAACTTCATCTCCTGGTCCCCCTGCCTCCATCAAACTCAGCCCAATTTCCTTTATTCATCTCTAATTTTATTGTTTCTACCACCCTTGTTTGGTATGGCTTTGAGCCAGGATGCCAGTGTATAGAGGAGACTTACCTTGAACTTGCTATTCTCCTCTCTGGGCCTGTGAGCTGAGATCATGGGCATTCTTGCCATGAGGCCCAGTTACTCCACAGCCCTCAAACTCATAAATGTAAGGGGCTTGGTCACACCTCCCTCTCCTATTGCATCTCGAACTACACAAGGAGTTTGTGCTGAATATACATGCACCAATTCCAGCTTTCATTTTCAGTCCCATGTCCCCATCAGAATCTTTCCTTTCCAGCTCTCTTGCTTTCTTCCCCTCTTCTTTTTGTGTTTTTACTCACTCATTAATTCATTTCTTTAATTTTTTGTACTTATGCAGCAAGCAAGTACAATAGCCACACACTGCACTAGGGGTTGAGAATACAAATATAAACTAAACTAAATTCTACAGAAAGCAAAGAGGAAAGTCAGGATTCTGTCTATTGTGAAATGTAGCTAGAAAGAAATCAATTATGGAGGGGTGTATAATGCATTCCCTGGGAAACTGCAGGTGGCAAATGGAACAAGGGATGGATGGATGGAGAGAGAGAGACAGAGAGACACAGAGAGACAAAGAGAGACATCTGTTACAAAGAAGAAAAACCCAGCTACCTGCTAGGTAGATCAAGAAATCTAGGGACAGAGAGTGAGCCAGTGAGACCTGTGGGGCAGCTCCCAACACAGCAGCAATGAATACCCTACCCACAAAAACACAGAATAAACACCCCAACCAGCCAAACGTACAGTGTTTTGTAGGGAAGCCTCGCTTTCTGCCAGGCTCAGGCGCATCTCAGAGATGAGCCGGCTTGTATCCTGAACTTGGTTTTGATACTGACTGCCCAGGGCCCGAATCCTATCCACAGTCATCTTGAGGTCATCCAAACGGTTCCGATAGCTGTTCTCTTGGCTCCTTGCCTTGGCCAGTTGGAGACTGAGGGCTCTCTTGGCACCTGCACACAAAGAGGCAAAGCAAGGCTGACGTAGGGTGACAAGTTAATCCACAAGGCCAACTCACTTAGAGCTAATTGAGAAAAACACCAGCGATGAATGTTTGTGGCAGTTCTTTCACTCTGTCATTCAGGTGCCAGGAGAATGTCACAGACACTACTTCCAGCCAGACAAAGGCTGGCTTCAGATACCTCAGAGCTGATGGCCACAAAAGAGTCTATGACCTAGGGTCGAAATTCTTTCTAGGGCATGAATCTTGTAGCCGATAGGGAGTTGGCCTTCCTCACCTTCTGCAATCTGGGCTTCTCTTAGAATGTCCCGGAGGGCCTGCTCAGCCTGCTGCATCCTGCCTTCCAGCTCCGAGCTGGAGACTGCGCCGCCACTACCACTCTGAGCCTTTGAAACCAGGGCCTCCAGGCTCTGGAGCTGCTGGGTAAACTGACCCATCTGAAAGCACACAGGAAAGGAATCAGAAAACAGGATGAGGACCAGAGTTCATCCCAGAGCTGCAGCGGGTGTCCAGGAGACAACAGGTCGACATGCTGGATTTGCTGTGGTGGTTGAAATTTAGACTCTTGAGCTATACCTACTGAGTGTGGATCCTGGCCCACCACTATAGCCAGTGACCTCAGCAAGTCATTTTATTATCTATAAAATAGGGGTGTAGTTGGTATGTAAAATAAATTAAAAAAAATAAAATATAAGAAAAAATAAAAATCACTGGCAACACTTATTTTAAAAAAAGAAAATAATAATTTAAAAAATCTTTTAAAAAACCATATTATGTTCTATATATGAAGATTAATTTGTCCCTAATCTTCCCCTCTAGAAAAGAATTACTAGCAATTAACTACATCAAGTTCATTCATCTTTGAAGTTTAAATTTTAATTTAATTTTACCATTTTCCATTTTACTCTTTGCTGCAGGGTCTCATCTGTAGACCAGGCTGGTCTGAAACTTACTAGTTAGCCCAGGATTGCCTGGAACTCTGAGCAATAGTCTCAGCCTCCTGCAGGCTGGGATTACAAGCGTGAGTTACCATGACCTGCTCTAGAACTCATGTTGTAAGGACATGTCTGGAGTTGGAGGGAACCTAGCTGGAAAGTAGCACATTGCAGTGGTGTCTTCCTTTACCTTCTGTTGCTGTGAAAAATACAGGACCAAAAGCAACTCGGAGAAGAAAGGGTTTATTCCATCTTGCTGCTTACAGCCCATAATATAATAAAGGGAGGTCAGAGAAGGAATTCCAAGCAGGAACTGGAGCAGAAGCTATGGAGGAATACTGCTTACTGGCTTGCTCTCCATGCCTTACTCAGTCTGCTGTCTTACACAGCCCGGAACAACCTGCTCAGGGCTGGCACCATCCAGAGTGGGCTGGGCCCTCCCACATCTGTCATTAATTAAGAAAATGTCCCACAGACTTGCTTCCAGGTAATCTGATGGGGGCATTTTCTCAGTTGAGGTTCCTCATTCCAGGTGACTCTAGTTTGTGTCAAGCTGACCAAAACAAAACAAAAACAAACAAACAAACAAACAAAAAAACCTAACCAGGGCAAATGGGAAGCCACTGGACTCAGACTCTGGGGGACACGAGAGGCAGTCCCAGGTCCATGTGACCATGCCACTTTGAAAAAAATCACAAATTTTTTCAGACCTTAACCTTTGAAAAGTGAATTCAGAATACTCCCCCCCCCCCCCGTCCCAGGCTCACTAAGTTGTGATGAGTGCCAAGTGAGACGATCTGCCAAATGATGTTGAAAATGGCATAGATAAGAATGTAAACCTACCATAAAATTATTATACACAATATTTTTAGTGTAATTAAAATTTTTTACTGCATTTATTGTATGTGTTCCAGTGTGTGTGTGTGTGTGTGTGTGTGTGTGTGTGTGTGTGTGTACATGCCAGGGTGAGGACAACATCTGGGAGGGAGTTGGTTTACCTCTTCCAACTTTACATGGGTTCTGGGGACTGAACTCAGGGTTGTCAGGTCTGCCCCGATCCACTGAGCCTCCTCACCACCCGTCATAGTATAATTTTTTAAAAAGTAATATCAATACTAATCCCCAGGAAATTTGAGGGGTTTCTCACCTGTGATAGAACCAGGGCACAGAGCCATTCAGAATCTGTCTGCCTGGGGCTAGGGACTGAGGGTGAGAATCAGGCTTACCTGAATCTTCACTTGATCGTAACAAGCAGGACAACTTGTTAGTGCTGCAAGCTCGCAGTTCAGGCCGCCAAAGCCTGGCTTGCAAACACAGCTGCCATCACTTCGACACTCGCCAGGCGCAGAGCCCATGGGGTTGCAGTTGCAGGCTAAGAGATAAGATGCAGATAAATGGTGCATCTCCACCCAACTCATCCCAGAAAAGGAGGCATGGTAAGGAAAAAGAACCTGTGTCCTGCCCCTGTTGCTCACACTGTCAGATCTCTCCTTGGCTGTGGCCTCAAGCACATTCCTATACAAGCAAGCCGGAGGGATCACACAAGTGTGAACCCTGTGTGTGAACCAAGAGGCACCAAGAGGCATCTTCCTCCTCTCATTGAACCAAAAGCCTACTGGGTACTTTTCTGGCACCCCGATTTTGGTTATAAAGTGCATTTTTTCTTTTAGGGCCTGTTTTGAGCCAGTTGTAAACACTGCCCTCAGTTTCACACACCAGGAATGTGAGCTCAGCGAGCTTGAATAATTTGCTCAGGTCCTAGAACAAATAACCGGGAAGCTATTTACCACAAGAGCTCAGAAGAGTTCCTTTCCCCCCACTGGGGGGAAAGGCTGGAGGAGGCAGTAGCCCTACTGTGTGCCAGGTTCTGTTTAGGAGGCAAGGATGTACCAGTGGGTGAGGTGCTGCTCTGGAGATCACAGGCCGCTCTCAGAGCGGAGTGTTCTGTGTTGCACATAGTCTGCATGTCTCTTCCTTTTTTAGCCTATGAACTCCCCAGGAGCTAGGACTATTCATCATTGCCACTTTAGTACCAAGGTTCAACCTGCAGGCAAATGGCAGGCCCTGGATAGCTAAGTGAAGGAGTGTGTGGTCTAATTTTAATGAAATCTAAAACAAGGAAAGAGTTGCAATTTATGCACCCTACAAGGTCTTGCTCAGTAGCTCAGGCTAGCCTCTAACTCAGGATTGTCTTGCCCTAGCCTCGTGAATGCTGGGATTATAGGCCTGAACTACCACATCTGGTCATACGGGTCCTCGGGCATCTCTAGGTAGACACTCTGGTGTAAGGACCTGATAACAGGGACACTTCTAAGTGCCAGACACCACAGTCATCATGAGCATCCATGTTTAAGGGCTGAACATGGTGGCTTGGACTCTAATGCATGTGACAGTTTTGAGTAACGCTGAGCTGAGCGATGCACCTGCACACCTGTACTGAGAGCTGAAGCAGCCCTTAGGGGCCCCCCACCCCTGCAGCAGCCGCCCCACCTGCCCCCACTCCCCCACAACAGCTGCTTTGATGCTGAGCCTCCTTAGGAGAACTTCCGGTGTTTGCCTTCTGTACACAATCGCACTGACTTCCTGAGAGGGTCTCTTAAACTGCTTTACAACCTGCCCCCTCCCCACTTTGGTTTGTTCAGGCTCAGTTATGAGTCATTTATTGCTCCCCCGTGACAGGTCTGGCAGCTTCTTTTCTGCCTACCTGCCTTGGGGTTGGGCATAGGATGTGGCCCCACTTTATCTGCGGAATGTAAACCTGACCCCTTTTTTTTTTTTTTAACTTCTCCCACCACAGGTTTAACCATTTGAGAGCCTGGTGCAGGGGACACTGGTCTTAAGGCTTCTGGTGGGTGAATGGTGCGAATTGGGTAGGAGCCAGTCTGGTCATGGAACCAATTGCCTGATGATATTAGTTCTCCTTGCCTTTGTGTTTGTGTCCATGTATACACTCTAGCAAGCTCGTATCTGTTTACATTTGGCAAGCTCATATGTGTTTACATATGTGCACACACACACATGCACACACACACACACACACACACACACACACACACACACACACACAGAGGAAGAGATAGGGGTGCATCGTTTTCTAGGGATATAGTCCTACCTCGACACTTGTCTACTGGATTGGGAGCCAGTGGGTCCCCGAAGTAACCTGCTTTGCACTGGTCACAGTAGATACCAGCTGTGTTGTAGATGCATTTCAAACACCTGCCTGTCAACCGGTCACAGTTCCCAGAGGCACTGGGGTCCACATTATTGTTGCATTGGCAGCGCTGGCAAGGCCTTACTGGGCCACGTTCCCCAAAGGGATCTCCGAAGTAGCCATCAGCACAGAGCTCACAGCGGGCACCTGGGAAGGAACAAAGGAACATGTGGTCACCCCAGATTGTTACCCATTGGCAGCAGGACCAGAGAGAGAGGTCTAAGGAACCAGGCAGAAGAACCTGGCAGAAGCATTATGGTAGTTTGGATGAAAATAACCCCATAGGCTCATAAGGATTGGCACCATTAGGAGGTGTGGCCTTGTTGGAGTAGGTATGACCTTACTGAAGTGTGTCAATGGGGGTGGGCTTTGAGGTTTCAGATGCTTAAGCCAGGCCCAGTGAGTCACTGTCTCTTCCTGTTGCCTTCAGATCCAAATGTAAAACTCTCAAGCTACCTCTCCAGCACCAGGTCTGCCTGTGCATGGCTCTTCCCGCCATGATGACAATGGACTAAACACCTCTAAACTGTAAACCAGCCCCAATTAAATGTTGCCATGGTCATGGTGACAGTACCCTCAGGAACAGGTGCATGTGGCAGGGGTTGGCCCTGCCATTCCATGGCCATAGTCACTCCACGGTAGAAGATTGTAGCACCACAAAGAGGCTTAATTAGCTGGTTGGGTAAAAACTAGCAAGAAGGCAAAGGCAGTGAAATTTCAACAATATCAAGGCTGCTGTGGAACACTTGGTTCTTCAGACTGACAGAGGTATGTGACACTCAGAGGTCATGGCATTTTCTTTTGTACCCTAGTTCATCAGAAAATAACGTAAAGCAGGGCTTAGGAGATTACTGGCCTGGCATGCACAAAACCCTGGGTTTGATCCCCAGGAATTGCATAAAACTGGGTTTGGCGATACACACCTATACTCACAGCATTTGGGAGGTAGAGGCAAGAGATCAAGAGTTCGAGGTCAGGATTGGAGAGATGGCTCAGTGTTTAGCAGCACTGGCTGCTCCCACTGAGGACCCAAGTTCAGTTCTCAGTGTCTACATCAGATTGCACACAACAACCTTTGACTAGCTTCAGGGGATACAGTGACCTTTGCTGACCTCAGTGGGTACTTGCACTCAGGCACACCCCCCCCCACATACACATACACACATAATTAAAAATAAATATTTTTTCAAAAGGAGGTCAAGGCCATCCTCAAAAAACTAAGTTCAAAGCCTTCCTGGGCTACAGAAGACCCTGGAGGAGCAGGGGGCCTTAGACCATGTACTTGGCCTGAAACTTGCATTCCCTAAATAAACATACAAGACTGTCAACAAAACCATCATTATGCTTTTTCCTCCATAACTGCACCTGCCCCTGCTCAATGCACAACACTGCTTAGACCCCACATGTACTTATCTTTAGAAGGTGTGCATTAATCTGAAGTGATTATAACTTTCCAGAAATCCTCCAGAATGGAAGCACAGGTCCACAGCATCCGTCAGGAAAAAGCTGAAGAACATTTTGTTGGCCTTACCTGTGACCCCAGGAGGGCAGTTGTTGCACACCACCTCCTCTGTCTCTGGCATCACTGAACAGCTGAACCCATTGTGACAGGGGCATGGCTTGCAGCTGCGGGGGTCATGTGGATCATTGTAGAAACCAATGGGACAATCAGCACACTCAATGTCAGGATTCTCGTCTCCCGAGTAGCAATCTCCTGGAAGAGAGAAACGGCAGAGTCAGTGTGGATGAATGTGGGGATCAGACGGCAGAGCCCCAAGACTTCCCAGAGCTTCCCCCAGCATCTGAACACCAGCATGCAACCCCACCCTTGAACCAAAGATAAACATGGCCACTACCTTGGCTCTCACCTCACCCCTCACATCCCATAGACACGCATTTCCTCATTATCCACGGTCATTCCATTTGCTGGCACCCCCAGTTAGCCCCTGACTTGCCTTTGATCTTCCCACATAATTCTCGAAACCCCCACCTTGCACTGAACATGACAGTCATTTCCTGTAACCTGGCACCTTTCTCTCGAATTCCTGTGGCATTTCCATAATGAAAGCGGTCAAGTGTACTGTCACTATGTCCATCTCCCTTGACCTCAGTCCCACACTCTATGTGAATTCAGGTATGGTATTTCTTCCTCAGCTCTTGCTCCTACAGGAGACCCACTCATCTGGCTCTACCCCCAGACACCTGGTCCAGGTTTCCTTTCACTCACCTGTGTCTGGATCGCAGGCCCCTCCCCCTTGGCAGTTACAGGGAATACAGCTGCCAAAAGGCCCCAGTCTTGCTGAATCTCTTTTGTAGCCAGAGGCACAATCTTGGCAGAATTGTCCCTTGTACCCAGCAGGGCATATACAATGTTCAACCCAGGGGGCTGGGGCTCCGGAGACAGGACGGGCTGAAATCAGGGTCACATTGTCAATGTACCCCGTACCTGCAATAGAAAGCAGAAATTAGAAGTAGCCAGGTATAAAACCATGATCGAGAGTGGTAGCTGGCCCAGGCCTGTAGTGCCAGCACACTGTGAAGCAGAGGCAAGAGAATCTTTGCAAACTCAAGGCCAGCTGGGTGTACCAGTCATTGTTCATTCAAGATCAGCCAGGGCTTCATTTTTTTCTACCCAGGTGGTGTTTGCACATGGTACGTGGACAGCTATAGCAGTTGGTGTCTGTATGCTGGAGTCAGGAAAATGAGGGTCTAAATTGTGGCTGAATCCATATTAGCTGTGTGAAATTGGCAAAAATTCCTTGACCTCTCCAGACTTCATGTCCTCAGTTTAGAAGAGACGGGATGGCATTATCTAGCCCCTTAGTTTTTTGTGAGAATGAAATGGGATGCAGTATATCTGGCAAACTGTAACAATTCAACCAACTGCTAGTAGCCATCCTTCCTGCTCCCCACTGTATCCGTGGCACTGGGGATATGGACAGGGAAGGATAGCCACACTTCCTTGGACACGGTGTTTAGACGTGTAAGGAACTCCCCTTTCAATAATTGCAGGTGGGATTAGAAGACCCAACATAGGAAGTTCACAAAGAGGAATTAACAGAAGACGTGTCCAAACACCGTAGCAGTGAGCCTAACAACTCGAGGAATAAACGGGGTTGTGGCGATGCCACATGGGTCAAGAGCTGTAAATTATCCCCTCCACGTAACTGAACTGAAGGGACTCTTCTTAGCAAAGCGGTTATTTACTATTCATTATTCATTTATTATTATTCATGACAGCTGACCTTTTTTTTTCCTTTTAGGAAAAAAGATATAAAACATAGACTCAGGATTTCTGAGTGAAAACCGTCAGGTAGACTATCTCCTTGCTTGGAGCCTGCTGCCACCCATAGAAAGCAGAAGCAGATGAAGCTCAAGCCAAGGATGAGATCCTTGCTCTCTTGGTCACTTACTGTACTCTCCGTAGGTAGCTCGGATCAGGAGGGCTGTGAGGTTTCGCAGTAACCTTCGGTACTCGAAATAGCTCAGCTGGGGGCTCCAGCGACTGCTTGGATGCTCATTTAATCTGCATAATTGAACATTTTTCAATGAGTATAAATCCAAGTCATGCCACATTGCTACCTGATACAAATTATGTTTGAAAAGGTGGGAACAGTTAGGTTCTGGTGCCTTGTTTGGAGGGAGGCTTCCCAGTAGACAGAAACTTGGGGATTTCTCCATCCACTAGGAGGGCAAATCCCCCAGGAAGTAGTGGAGGCTGTGTCGATGTATATACTTCCAGGGGGTCACTGCAAAATCTGTTCCCAAGCCCTCAGACACACTGTACTCTTTGCCATTGCAGTACTAAACACATTTGGCTTTCCCTCGAGAGTGGCTCTTTGTTTGTTTGTTTGTTTGTTTGTTTGTTTGTTTTTCAAGACAGGGTTTCTCTGTGGCTTTGGAGGCTGTCCTGGAACTAGCTCTTGTAGACCAGGCTGGTCTCGAACTCACAGAGATCCACCTGCCTCTGCCTCCCGAGTACTGGGACTAAAGGCATGCTCCACCACCACCCAGCTGAGAGTGGCTCTTCATTGTTCTTAAACGATTCACTTATCACCTGAGTGCCTTTCACTGATTCTTTCCAACTGTCCAAATCTATGCCTTCCCTGAAATGTCCTGTAAGTGCTGGGGATCAAACTCAGGCCACACACACACACACACACACACACACACACACACACACACACACACGAGGCTCTACCACTGAGCTGCATCTGCCGGGGATCAAACTCAGGCACACACACACACACACACACACACACACACACACACACACACACACACACACACACGAGGCTCTACCACTGAGCTGCATCTGCCATCGGAATGCCTTGGTGCATTTACAAGTAGTCTCTGTATTCTTTTTACTGGAAAACTGAGTATAAGAAACCCCTTTTCATTTCATTCACTGACTGACTGATTAAATAAAATCTGGTTGTGGGGCTGGGGATGCCCCACCTCAGTGGTAGAGTATTTGCCTAACATATATGAAGTCCTGCCTTCAATCCCAGCATTGCAATGAATGAATAAATTAATGGAAAAAAAAACAACAAAGTTGAGTGTGTTCTTGGCTTGGGTGAGAAATTATGGGACTGGAGGAAAAGAAAGCGAGGTAGAGGTGATCAGCATTCAGCCAGGGGAGTCTCGGTGAACAATCACCATACAATGCAGTGAGCATGGTTAGCAATTCACAAACAGAACGCCATGGAAACACATGAAGTGTCTGTAACTTTGCCTGGGGTTTGGAGAAAGCTCATACAAAGAAAGCATGTAATCTGACCCCAAAGAATAAACTCATGAAGCTGAGGAGGTGGGAATGCAACCAGGAAGAGTGTGTACATATCATCAGAATAAGAAATACTTAGTTAACCAGGTCCTTAGATTGTGTGTGCACTATGTGTCTGCCTCTCTCTGTTCCTATTGCTTCTACTTCTAGTCATTGGCCAAGCAGCATTTGTACCTAATGTAAGTCTCTGTGTGTTACTTGGGACCTTAACGTGGCAGTGGGCGGAACTTGGGCGGCCTGGCAGAAAAAGTCCTCGTGGCGGCAGGGCTCAGGTGGCTTTGGTGGAAAGACTTATTGTTACACTGGGATTAAAGTGCCACCACCCAGTGGCACTTCTTGCGATACAGCCCCTAAGTGGCTTTCCACCATCTTGCCAGCACAGACAAGATCTCGGTGCCCTGGTATGACACCTAAGACACAGCCTGATAAATCTTTTCCAGACTTTTCAACCTGATTTATCCATTTATCCTTACACATGCTATGTTTTAGCCTCAAAATATCATCTGTGGGGTTGGGGAGATGGCTCAGTGGTTAAGGACACCAGCTGTTCTTCCAGAGGAACTGGGTTTGGTTCCCAGCACCCACATGACAGCTCACAACCACCTACTTCTAGTTCCAGCATCTCTGGACTCTGAAGACACCAGGTGTGTGTGTGTGCGTGTGTGTGTGTGTGTGTGAGAGAGAGAGAGAGAGAGAGAGAGAGAGAGAGAGAGAGAGAGAGAGAGAGAGAGAGAGAGAGCACATCCTCAGAAATTCACATGTGGAGGTTGTCTTTCTCTAATGTTTCTTTCTGGAAAAGACTTGTCTATCTTTCTATTCTCAGCTGACACACTTGATGCCTTGTGAAACTTTCCTTGACAGCTCCAGGCATAGTGAAGTTCTTTCTGAAATGGACACACACCACCACTAAAAGCAGCTATCAGATCATACTGTGCTTGCTTTTGGGTATGTTAACATCTCACCAGACCACCAGCTCTGGAAGGACCAAGCTCCTATCCCATCTTTCTTTCCTAGCCTCTAACATGGTCCAGAGCACTGAGTGAGCACAGCATCCTCCCCCTGCCTCTCTGGACACGCCATTCCAAAGCCACTTCTACAGGATGAGTGCAGTCTCTATGATGTCACCTACACCAGTTCCTCTGACCTCAGTTCTCCCCGTGACCCTTCACCTTACTTCTTGCTCCACTCATATTCAACTATCAGGAATTCCAAGCACATTTCCTCTGGCCATTAGCCTCCCACTCTTCCTTTCCTTGAAGACTGCTCTCCTCACTTGCCTCATCTTGTTACACTTCTCTCCATCACTCCAGGACAGCTGTGCCTCCTGTGTTCGTTCAGAATGCCTGTATCCTCCACCCAGTCATCTCAGTCTTCCCCATGACCATGAATCTGTCAGCTACCAAAGGGAAGGGACAGTGTCCTGTTTCTGCATATAACAGTTACGATAAATCTTTCCGCCAAAAGCCACCTGAGCCCCACGGCCACGTGTGAGCTTTACGCCAGCCGCCCGCCCAAGTTAGACCCAAATGAATACACAGAAACTTGTATTAGGTTCAAAGCTTCTCGGCCAATGACTAGGATTCCTCATCTGTTAGCTCAGTCTTAATTATCATAAATCTATATATTTTATAAGACTTATCGGACGCCTTATTGGCGTCCCTCCTTGCCGGTGAGCGACACTTCCTGTTTCCCCTTCTTTAAATATGAATCTCCTTGCTATGTCACTTCCTGCCTGGATCACCACTTCTCTACTACATTTCCCAGAATCCTCTTTGACTCCTAGTCCTGCCTAACTTGCCGTTTCATTGGCCAAACAGTATTTTATTTAACAGTCAATAAGATAAACATACATAGTACATTCCCCATCATAACAGCATGCCTGGTAACTCAGAATGTACGCCTGAATGAACATATGAACAAGGGACTCCCACCTTGCACTGTTTGGTGTGCTTGTGGCCTCTCTTTACCTGAATGTGTAAGTCTTCGTGATTCCACAGGGAAGCGTCTTGCCAAGTGGCATCAGAGGAGCTCTGATCTGAAGACCGGCACCTTCCAGGATCACATCGTAAGCAGATGGGTGTCTACCACCCCTGTCCACACGGTAGTCAAAAGACAGGCTCTGTCCATAACTCACTTGCTGATTACCAAGAAACTTGGCTGTGAAATAGAGTTTTGAAAGATCAATGGTACTGCTGCGAAGGCAAGTACATGAACAAATTGAATTAATGTTATCAATTCCAGTAGGAGTCCTAGGGGGCCCATCCACCCTTCTATCCCAGACCACCCTGACAGAAGGGTCAGTAAATGTCATGGGATGTGGGCATGATATTTTGACTGTGAAGATGGCTCTAAAAGAGCCTCATTATAAGACAATTCTACCTATTAGATGGTTCATGGTGTGACCATTACAGACATGCTAATGTACAAAGATCCAAGGTGAAACAGCAAGAGTGCCATTTGTTACATAGTGTTTTATACCTTAAAGAAGGCTTCTGCAGACATCATATTGTGTGCGTGTGTTGATGTGTGTGTCCTTGCATGTGTACAGTGAGCATGAGTGTGTTTGTGCACAGGTATGTGAACAGCATGTGGAGGCTGGATATTGATGTTGAGTGTCTTCCTCGATCTCTTTCCACCTTAGTTTTTGAAACATGGTCGCTCACTGAACCTGGAACTCACAAATCTGCGAAGTCTCTCTGACTAGCAAGACCCAGGGAGTCTCATGTCTCCACTGTTCTAGGGCTGGGGTTCCAGGCACGTACCTCTATGGCCAGCTTCCATGTGAGTGCTTAGCATTCGAATTCAGGTCCTCATGCTCGAACAGCAAGCACTTTCCAGATTAAACCATCTATTTGATGGCAACAATTCCTGACTATTGGCACACCTGTTCTCATTTAGTAGTCAAGAGGACTGAAGTTCACAGACATTAAAAGAACAACTTGCTTGGGAAGTGCTCATTAGCTAAGGCAATATTAACTATGATTCAAATTTTAGCCAGACCTTTGTCACTCAGTCATTGACAATATTTTTAAAGCATTGACACATGCTTTGGGGCTGGAGAGATGGCTCAGCACTCGAGTGCTTCCTTCTCTTCCAGAGGACTTGGGTTAAGAGCCCAGCACACACAGTGTGTAGCTCACAACCACCTATAACTCCAGCTCCAGGAAACCCAACATCTCTTCTGGCCTCTGAGGGAACTTGCACACATGTGCATTCCCTCACACAGACAAATACATACTCATAAACTAAAATTTTTAACTTTTTAAAAAGACATGCTTTGTTTTTGCTTTTCCATAGACCCATCAAATTTGATTTCATGCTCTGGTGGGAAATCTAGAAACTTTTCATTTGGCTAACGAGGTGCCTCTCAGCAAGGGCTGACCTCCAGGATACCTGGACTGGCCTAGAGTATCAGGACAGGGTGACTTATCAAACTGGGCCTGAACTCCAGCTGCCTCCAGAGGCTGCTCTGACTCCAGTAAGGGGGGCGGATCCCACATCACATTTTCCAGCTCAGTTTATCTATCCTGACTTTGTAGTCCTAGACATCGGCTTCTACAGAAATCACCCCTCACATACCAGGTGCCACAAAGTAGACTGGGTCCGATCTTTGCGCAGAACTAAACACATCCCCATGGCGCTGTGACCAGTGGAGCTTTGCAGGAGCCCCATTTCTCTGAACTGCTTTCCAGCCATCAACATCTGCAAGACAACACCACCACTCTGAGACAACTCCCATCATTCCTTGAGTTAAGCAAGGCAAGACTTGCTTGCCAAAGTCCTAGAAGAAATAGACAGGTCATCCCCCCCAAGTTGTTTTACAGTTTTCCAAATCCCCTTATCACTTCTATCCACCAGCTCCTGTCCATAGCTGCTTTGACTTTAAAAAAATATATATGTATATGCATATATACTTATATATTACATTTTATTTATTTCATGTTTATGTGTGTGTGCACATGCCACTACAAAGGACAACTTGTTCAGAGTCAGTTCTCTTCCTCCACCATGAGGGTCCTAGGAATCGAACTCAAGTCCTCAGGCTTGGCAGCAAGTGCACTTACCCCTGAGCTCTCTCGATGGCCCTATGCCTTATCTTTGGCTGGCTCTTACCTTTGGACTCCTGTGACTCAGCCTTATGATTCCAGGCTTGTTTTCACCTGCCTGTCATTTGTATTTTTATCATATTTAAAAAAAAAAGATCTGGCCAGACTGAAACCAGCTAATATAATACTAATTTCCAACATGTTCATAATGTTCTGAAGCCTGCTAACTAAGGAGACACGTTAACTCAGTGCTTGTAGATGTTATGCTATTAGTGAGTGTGGATTCTGGGATGTCCTCATAAATCCCTCTTCCACATGAATAATTCGTTGTGGTTTTGAAATAGAGATGGGTGGGAAGCACAGGGATATAAATAGCTGTTCTCTTTTTCGCTGTTTTTAAGTTATTCATATGCTTTTCAGCTGTAATTTTTCAAGGCATACGGTTTGTCCTATCCAAAGATAATGTGCATTACAAAACAATACAAGAAATGTAGCTCAGTTGGTAAAATGCCTGCCTTGCACACTCGAGGTCCTGGGTTCCATCCCAGGCACAGAACTGAACTGGGTATGATGGCACAGTTTTGTAATTCCTGGACTGGAAGGTGGAAGATCAGAAGTTCAAGGTTGCCCTCTACTGCATGTGGGGTTCAAGGTCAGTCTGAACTGCGTCAGTCTTAAGAAACACCAATAAGAGAATTGCTAACGATGACTAGATAGTGAGTAGGGAAGCCACTGTCAGTAATCATAGATCCTTGTCCAATGTTAATACACACACACACACACACACACACACACACACACACACGCGCGTGCACATGTATATATATCAAAACACTGTGTTGAGATGCTTTACCCTGATAGAAAGTTGAGGTGATCTTGTGGACACTGAAGTCTGCAGAGCTGTGGCAGCTGGCTGAATGCCCATAGCAGAAACACTGGGTACAGCCCTCAGGGTTTGCCCTGTCCAGATGATAGTAACCTGGTCGGCACCTGCAGCAGAATTGTAGACATCAGGATGATGCTGTGATTATTTCATATTTCACAGAGATGACCGTGCTGAGTCAGCCTCTTCCTCCTTTCTCTCCTATTTGGCACTATTAATTCCCTGAGTGGGGATGGTGGCAAGGTTTACATACCACCTCCACTCCAGAACACCAGAGGCAATCACACCTCCTCCCCACACACACACACACACACACAAATGAGAGTTCACTTTTTTCTGCTTTCAATGGAGCCTTGGTGGTCTGGACTTGCTGACTGGCACACCCTTGGTGATGAGTGGAGGTTGGTGGGTGGTGCAAGGAGGATGTGACAGGGGTATGCAGCACAGATCTGCCCTGGAGCAAGTGTTTTGTGAAGGCAAAGTGGGGACCAGAAAAGCAAGTCCCTTACCTTAGTACCTATTCAGTTGTCCCAATCCCCAAAACCTTTGAGTGTTTATTAGCACCCTGTTCATCATAGCTCAGTCCTGGTCCATGGAGGAAGGAGCCACTAAGGACATAACAAAGATAAAAGGAGTCTAGAGACACCCTGAAGCAGCCAATGGCAGGCTGGCATCCCACCCCTAACCTTCAGGCGGCTTCTCTTTGGACAATTGCCAGGCAGAGCTGAGCTGTGGGGGATTCAGGAGAGAAGACTCGAGTTTTCTCCACGTGAAACAAGAACAGTCCTGTGACTACCCAGGCACCTATGTCTACTCGTTCTAATGCCCCTGAAGCCTATGAGATAGGAATTATTTCTGATATTCTTAGGTGAGGAGGGCAGAAGGGCTGAGGCAAGATTCAAACCTATGGAGAGGGAAGGATGAAGGAGGAGAGGGATTCAGGTGAAACTGAAAGGTCGTGTCACTCCTAAAGATGACTTTAGGATGCTGTAAGATGACAAATGATGAGTGTGCACACCAACAGTGGTCACTCCCATGGACCACTAGTGTCATCTGGGATAGCTGTTGTTTTTGTGTTTTGTTTTGTTAGCAGAGATCTACTAATTATGGTGATGGTAATTATTGCTTTATGTAGCTTGCTATTTTGTTCCTTATTTTAGAATTAAAAAGGCTTTCAAAGACAGGTTTAGTTGCACATGTCTATAAACCCAGCAGTTGAGAAATAGAGGCAGGAAGCCATGCTCTGCTTATTGTAACAAGTTCTAAGCCCTGTCTCAAAACTGAATAATAATAATAATAGTAATAATAATAATAATAAAGACTTTCAAGCAGGAAGTGGTATAATCCTAGCATTTGGGAGGATGAGGCAGGATTGCCATGACCTCAAGGCAAGCCTGGCTCCATAATGAATTCTAGGCCAGCCTCTGTTACAGAACAAAACTGTCTCAACTTGTCTCTGCCTCAGCACCCCTGCTACAAAATGCTTTCTTTAAAAAATTGTGTGTGTGTGTGTGTGTGTGTGTGTGTGTGTGTGTGTGTGTGTAGGTGCCTGGGACCAAAGAGGGCACTGGACCCTATGGGTTGGAGGCTGTTGTGAGCCACTGGACACGGATGCTGGGCTTCCAACTGTGGCCCTCTGGAAGTTAAGCACTCTTAACTCCGGTGAGCCTCCCCTCCCCCACCACACACACAAAAAGGCTTTCAAAAGGTGACTGCTTTCTTAACATCAGGCTACTTATGTCTAACTCTTTCCTCAGCAGCAAAGAACCCCTTGAAAACACAAGCCAGGAATGCATTTGGCACTTCCTCCGCCCAGGTAGAAGCATTTGGCAGGGTGCCAGGAAAACGCTTGCTTTCTTTTAAGGAATTGAGGAGGTGGCTTTCAGCTGCAAGGCCACCCTCACAGCCCCTCTGCTCACAGTCATCTCTGGGCAGAGCAGAGTGTAGCCTGAACACAGTTCATACTTCAGGGATGTCCTGAGGCAGCAACTGAGGGCGAATGGCTCCTCACTGCTCCACCTGCCCCAGCATGGCTCAGGCCCAAAGGGCTCTTCCGTGGTGCCTCATGTGCGAACATGTAACCACCATCCCCTCCCTGGGGCGGTTCCTTTTCAGTACGTGATGGTTATATATGGCCATACCCTGCCACAGTCCCTATTACAAGGATTTTCCTCAACTTGTTTAATTAGGCCAGGCATTTCCCAAGACCCACTTCAATCATATGATCTCATTATTGCATACCACCTTGCATCCAAGCACCTGGGAATCACAGCCAGCTGGCTGGCGAGGGGACTCTCAGGGCCCTCTGCCTCCATCACAGTAGAGCAAAGAGAAGGGAGCCAAAGCAGAAAAGAGACCACAATGAGTCGCAGGACTTGTTTTTTGTTTTGTTTTTTTAAGCTCAGCTTTTGAGCGCAGGGTGTAAGAAGTTCTCGACATTTGTTCAGAATCCGGTTTCCATAATTGTACGTGAGGGATTAATTCTTATGCCCGGTGCCAGGGCACTCACTCTCTCTGAAGCCTTTACAGACATAGTTCACACAGACCTATCACAGCGTTCTCCAGTGACAGCTGGTTTGCAGACACAGCGGCCAGAGTCACAGGGTCCAGAGATGCCAGCTGGGTCACAGTCACACTTGGAATCTCTGGGAAAAAGGAGCAAGAAAGTTAGGAGCCAGTTTCTAACACTTCTCAGTCAGCTAAAGTCAGCTGCCCTGAGCGGCAGCATCTCATGGCCATGCCTTCTTCGGGGAGGCTTCACTTAGCAATCACGTCTATGCTGAGCTCTTCGTACCTTCAACGACTCATGTATCTAAGCCAGTGGGGCAGCGACCAGTAATGAACCCTTTGCCAGCTACCCAGAATGAGAAGAATGTGCCAGAATGTAAGCCAAGTTCTTATGAAACTGTTTAAAGTTTGGTTGACCAAAGAGTTTAATCTTTCTTTAATTTGTAATTTATTTTTATATAATTTAACTTAATAAATGATATAGTTTAATTCAACAAAGGATGGTGGAGTCCATCCACTTGCCATTGCAGTATGTTTACGTTCTTCCTTTGGGTAGGGCCTCTACTGAGATACAATCCACATGCCATGGGATTCACCCACACACAGTGAACACTGCTCATTCGTAATCAGTTCTCAGAGTTTTACAACCATCACCATAAATACCAAATCACAAACATTTTCAGTGTTCCTAAAGAGCCATGCCATCCCCTCCCTTTAGTCCCATCCCCACTGGATGTGGCCACTAATGTACTTTCTGTCCCTTCAGATTTATCTATTCTGGATATTTCCTATTATTGAATTCATTCCATATGTGGCCATTTGTGACTGACTTATTGCACATACAAGTTTTCAAGGTCTGCCTATGTCATATCATGGACTATATATTCTTCTGATGACTGAATAAAATCCAACTATATGGATTTACCACAATTTACTTATCTCCTCATTAGCTGATAGATACTTGGTTTGTTCCCAATTCTTAGCTATAATGAACACTATTCCCATGACCTTCTGCATACAAGGTTTTGAGCATTTTATACATTTTAACTTATGATATATATATATATATATATATATATATATATATATATGTGTGTGTGTGTGTGTGTGTGTGTGTGTGTGTGTGTGTGTGTGTGTGTGTGTGGAACTATGGATTGTGCTGGCTTTTGTGTTCCTTAGTAAAGAGACTCTTACTGGAGACAATGCTGTCATTTAATCCTGGCACTGTCTCCCTGTGTCATGACTTGCACTGGCTTCCATCACTCATTTTGGCACACACTCATATCTACCTCATCAGCCTAAAACCAAAGTTGTTAGCTCTTCCCCGTGACCCACACCCTGCTCAACTGCCCCAAAGACCTTACAATGGAGAAAGAGTGAGCAATGTTCCCCTCTGGCTGTCCTGTGACCCCATCAACCTGAAGCCTGCTTGAGCTCTTCACTTTAACACCCCTGCCTCATCCTATCAACGCTAGATCTAATCAGGCTCACATCCAGAATCCCTCCTTTGTCTCGGTGCTTCCTCCTAGCACTTATCCAGATCAACTAACAAACACGTTCTCAGCCTACTGAGCTAAGAACCAGGGGTTGGATGAGAAATAGGAACCAGCCCTGATTCTTGAGGTTTCAAGGTGGGGCAGCAACAGCAAGGTGTATAATGGCAGCTGCAGCCATGCTGAAACACCCCCAGTTCCAGGCACTGAACCCAGCAAAGAAGAGAACAAAGCAGGGCTAGTAAGAGGAACAAACAAATACTGATAGCAAATGGTAGAGCCAAAAGAAAAGTGCTTCATGGCTTTCAGGGAAAGGATGGAGGCCACACGCACCAATTCTTTTGAAGCAGGGACTGTGGCTGGGGTGTGGGAGCCAGAGGAGTATTGAGAAATTGATCTAAAGGGGCCAGAGAAGGCTAGAAGACAGCAATCTGTGCAAAGGCCCAGAGGAAAGAAAATCGTGCGGTAGCCAGTAAGGCCAGGAGGATGTGCCTATTTGGGCAAGGAACTGTAAAGAGCTGTGCCAGGTAAGAGCTGTTATCAAGCCCAGCCCATTTTCATAAACATTTTCTCCAGAGTCTAGAGAATTTTGTAACTATATGGTATTATAGAAAATCAGCATCTTTTCCCTTTCGGCAGCCTGATGGATGTCACCAGGTTTGAATGCTGCAATCTAATGGGCTGTATGTGGAGACGGAATTAACATTTCCCACTGCTGGAAACAGCTGGCCAGGAGCTGGAGTTTCTTGTCATTCACAACGAACCCCAAATTAGACGTCAGGAACCATCAAGAACCAAACAGAACCAAGAGGACTTGGGGATGGAGATGCCCTAACTTTTTTCTGATATCCATGTCCCCCAAACCAGGGGTCTCAAAGTGAAAGCCAAACCAGAGAGATAAGAAGAAATAGGAATGTTCTAAACTGAATGTTGGGACTCACCTGTGGAGGCGGAGGCAGGGGATCATTTGAGGCTGGCCTGAGCTACTCATCAAGACCTTGTCTCAAAACAAAAACAATAAAGTGAACAACAACACATACACACACACACACACACACACACACACACACACACACACACACACACACACACACACACACACACATATATATATATATATATATATATATATATATATATGGGGGGGCTAGTACTGAAGTTATTCATTAAATAAATGTATCTTCATAACCAGAGCAGTTTCTCTACTGCAAAAGTAAAATAATGTATCAAATATTAACAGTGCCAAACTAGAAAGGTCTTGGGGACAGTCCTCAGAGAAATGGAGGAATAAATCACACCTCTGACATGTGGGTTGTGAGGGTAATACTTGACAAACATTCGGATCACTGACTGCTTCCAACCATCTGTCCCCACATCTCAGCCCATAAGTATCTCCAAACCCATTTCCACATGTAGCCACCTCCTGAATAACTTGTCTTCCCAATGATTGTCATACTGTGTGATGGGCAAAGCAAGCTTGATTTGGTAATATATTTGGCATGCTAGCCAAGAGCAAAATCCAGACAGACCCTTGACCACAGTGGCTCATTGATCATTTGTTGGTATTGAAAGATTATTGCTGAATCTAAGTAGCTGCCTGGGCCCTGACTTTCCTCAACAGTGGACTGTCACTTGGAAGTGACACATAAAATAAATCCTTTCCTCCCCGAGTTGTTAAACTAGGGCAGATGCTTACAGTTGTCTCTGGTCTTGAGTACACCCAGCATCAGTGAGCATATGGAAGCCTGGCTGGCATCGGTCACACCTGGGTCCTGTCACACCCGGCTTACACCTGCATTGTCCAGAGTTGTCACATCCAGCACTGAGAGAACCTGTAACCCACAAGACGGGAGAAAGAGAGAAGAAAAGAGTAAGCACTTGTAAGGAATTTAAAAAGTGACTATCGCCGGGCTTTCCTTTGCCATTCTCTATTCAATCTTGTGATTTTTTTAAATCTTATTTTAGGAATATAAATGGAATACTAGGGCCGGGCGGTGATGATGGTGGTGCACTCTTTTAATCCCAGCACTCTTGAGGCAGAGGCAGGAGGATCTCTGTGAGTTAGACACCAGCCTGGTCTACAAGAGCTAGTTCCAGGACAGCCTCCACAGAGGCCACAGAAAAACCCTGCCTTGAACACCCCCTCCCAAAAAAAAAAAAAAAAGACTGTTTCCCCATGGGAGCTCAATACACAATAAGTGATGTGCACTGCTCACGCTCACTGTCCTTAGCAAGGAGTCCACGGCATTTAATACTCTACTCTGCAAGGGACATTTTGACAGCTGGGGATGTCTGCTTCACAGAAAGAAGGGAATGACTCACAAAAACATTTTTTGTTTACATATTTGCTCTGGCTGGACATTAGGGAACACACAGTGCCTTCCTTTTTCTCTCCTCCTCCTTTTCCTCTTCTTTCTTCTTCTTTAAAATCCCATCAATAGGGTGTGGTAATGCATGCCTATAAACCTTGCCCTCTGGAGGCTGCAGTTGAATGACTTTGAGTTCAGTCAGCCTGGTCTACACAGTGAGTTCAAAACTCAAGGAGAAAAACCAATGAATAAATGAGCATATTAGCACATTAGAAGGAGTAACTTTCTCCCTTGTACCTAACAACCAAAGACCATCTTTTAGGGGCTAATCCTTGACTTGTGTGTGCTCTATGTGAATGTGAGCATGCATGTGGAAACCAGAGGACAATCTCCAGTTGTGCTTCCTCGGGTATTCTTCAATCCCACCTCCACCCCCTGAAAGACAGGATATTTAGCTGGCCTGGAACTCATCAAGTAGACCAGGCTGCTCAGGATCTGCCTGTCTCTTCTTCCCAAGTACCATGGTTACAAGTATGTGCCACCCTTCCCAATTTTTTTAAACATGGGTCCTAAGGATCAAACTGAGGCCCTGCCAGGAGTTTACTGTCTGAGCTATCTCCCCAGCCCTGGTGGAATGATTTTTTGTTTGTTTGTTTGGTTGGTTTTTTTAAGTACACACAAAAAAGCCTCTTAACCAAGAATATGTCCACCTACCAGGAAAAGCAGACAACTCCACATATGTGACATCCCCTGGTGGTCCAGTCACTGACTTAGAACAATTGTCTTGTTTGTTTTGCTTAACAGCCTGAGATAGACTATTTTGAGAACTAAAATAAAATAATCAGACCACAAAGCTAAAAAAAAAGAAATTCCTGTTGGGATTCTGATGAATACCATTACACAGAAGTCCCTCTGTAATGAAATATTTTAAACATAACAGATGATTTGATAATCCCCAATGCATTTTTCTGTTCAGATTAATGTTAAATCTCGTGTGGCAAGATGGTTCCATGGATAAAAGTGCTTGCAACCGAGTCTGATGACCTGAGTTCAATCCCTGCAACCCACGTAAAAGAAGAGAATAGACGCCTCCAAGTTGCCCTCTGACTGCCACATGTTCACTGTGGCATGTCCCTCCCCTCACCCCATAAGTGAATAAAGGTAAAATAATGAAGAACTCTTCCTCCCCCTATAAGGTAGTATAGTAGCATCTTGTTCCACCAATAGACTTGAGGGGATGGCCTTAGGGTGTGGCTTTGGTACTGGGACTTGGTCCCTTGTAAGGAAGAGAAGGGGCTAGCTCAGGCTCTCTTGGGTTGTGGTCGGAGCATCCTGCATGGCAGATGCTGCGCCTCCAGGGGCAGAAGACCATGGTGGTTATTTACCTTCATTGTTTGAGTGCTCCCCAAATAAATTTGTTATTCTTTATTTGGGCATCAGTGGACTTCTTTTAACCCACCTTCAAGGTAGTAAAGAGAACTCTGTTTTGGCTTTGCCCAAATAGTCCAAATTTTATTCTCTAGAATATTCTTCTAAGATGAATGAACTATGAAAGTAAATATTTTGTGTTCAAAAGAGTTGGCTTTCAAGAATTGTGACATCACACATTCCACAGGCCAGAAGCTTGCTTAATAATGATAGCAAAATCCAAGAAATCATTGGATTTCTTGTAGTACTGGGGATGGAATCAAGACCTTGCATATGCCAAGCCAGTGTTCTACCACTGGGTTACACCTCCAGCCCTGTTGTTCTATTTCTCAATGCTGATGTTGCCAAACATCTGAAACTCTTGTAGAAATACTGCTATTAGCTCGAGAGACCCTATCTTCATAGGACCCTACCTGAAGAATACCACTATAGAGCAGGGGTTCTCAATCTGTGGGTCGAAGCCCATTGACTGTATATCAAATATTTACATTATGATTCATAACAGTAGCAAAATTACAGTTATGAGGTAGCAATGAAACTAATTTTATGATTGGGGTTTACCACAACATTAGGGACTGTATTGAAGGGTCCCAGCATTAGGAAAGTTGAGAACCACCTCTCTAGAGGAAGCTGGAAGACAAAAGAGAAAACATCCCCAGATTTGAGTTCAACAGATCCCAAGTCAAATACCAAGCACTTCCAGCTGCATGTCTCTGGGCAAACTGCTCACATGTGATGTCTTTTAAGTGAAAATGAAAACATACACCTTGAGGGGCCATTGTAAGACTGAGAGATAATATGTAAGAGGTGCCTAATCCAGCATCTCACATATAGTAGGTGCTTAAAAATGTAGTTAACACTACACTAATAGACTATTATAGTGTTAACACTATACTAGTAATTTACCCCTGAGGCATCATCCTTTCAGACCTTCAAAGCTGGCATGGGGCTGTTTGATGTCTCCAAATGCAAACATGACTAATTTAACTCACATTCTAAAATGCCTAAAACAACAGCACTGGGATCTAAAAGTGCCTTGCTAGAATGAAAACACCTGCCCTGAATCTGCATTACAAGCTGGGCTCAGGGATCGTGAACAACTGGCTTGAAAGATGAAGAACAGCCTTCAGGGTTGTGACTCGGGGAGTGTTCTCAAGGCTCAGGTGGATGATCTCTATGTGTATCTGGGGGCACAGGAGGTGTGATTAGTAGTACTTAAAATTAAGCCAAGACAGCTTTCATGTGAGTCTCCCTCCTCCTTCCTTTTTTTTCATGGGTTCGAGCACGTGTGTGTGTGTGTGTGTGTGTGTGTGTGTGTGTGTGTGTGTACATGCAAGAATGTACATGCACGCTGGAAATATAGCTCAATAGTAGAAATTTCATCAGTATGTGCAAGGGTTCAAGCCTCAATATTGAACAAACACATACATACACATAAATGTACATTTAAAGATGTTTTAAAGAACTGAAATATGCTAATACCCTGTCATAGTTATGTAAAAAGAAAAGTAGTGAAGGAAGAGAAAAAGTCAACAATACTGATGCCCACATACCTCAAGACCTTGGGCATCATGAAAGGAAAAAGCAAGCACATACATGATGCATTTTAAAGTACCCGTGAAAAGCTAGCAGGGCTTAGGCATGTGACTCAAGAGAAGTGATGGCCACTCAGCACTGTTTTGGGGACCATGAAGTCATCACTTAAATAAGCTCACTGCAGGCTGGGGAGATACCAGTGGAAAAGGCACCCCTGTGCTGAGTCTCCAGCACCTGACTCTAATTTCAGTGTTCAGGCGGCTGAGCTATAGCTCAAGCCCTCTTCATACTGTTTACTTTGGGACAAGGTCTCATTACGCCACATAGACTCCCCTTGAACTTGCTCTGTTCACAGGTGATTCTCAGGAACAAGTCAAGCTGGGTAGCTGGCTGAACCTGAGAGCTCCTGTTCAGTGAGAGACTCTACACCTCAGTAAATAAAGAGGAGCACAATCAAGGAGGATACCCAACATTGTGTTCTGGCCCCACACAATGCACACCAACCCTCATACACCTGTGCCTGTATACATGCAAACACACATACCCCCCATATACACACCACTTCTGCACACACATGTACATGACATAAGCTCATTTCTAAATTCATGAGAAATTGATATGAAGGCCAAACTACATTGAGCATCATTCAACTGTTGGCTTCATTTACAGTTGTGGGCTAATCTTTTTGTACACTGTAAAGATGCGTCTCTGACTAAAGTGCCTTCTGATTAGTTTAATAAAGAGCTGAATGCCCAGGCAGGAGAGAATAGGTGGGACTTCCAGGGAGAGAGAGGAATTTGGGTTAGAATCTTAGCATGCAGGAGACACTGAGGAACTCAGACATTCAGAATGCAGATGTAAAGGGACACATGGCAAACATAGATTAATAGAAACTGATTAATTTAAGTTATAAGAGCTAGTTGGGAACAAGCCTAAGCTAATGGCCAAGCTTTCGTTGTTAATAAGTATCAATACCATTATTTGGGGGCTGGCAGTCCAAAAAAAAAAGTCCAACAAGAAAGACCAACTACAATTTCCCACACATGAAGTGAAAGCAATTAGTTTTTCTTTTTTTTAAGACTTTTTTTTTTCATTTGAAATAGCAATTTCACTACTATTACAAATTCTTTCAAGTGATTATTGAAAATGGAAATGGCCTTGCAGTCAATTGGGAGACTGTGAAATCACACAGGAAATTAAAGTAGAGCTGCAATTCAGCTCCCTACTTGGGAGGCTGAGGCAGGAGGATTGCAAGGCCTGTTGGGTTACAGAACAAGTTTAAGGACAGCCCAGGCAGCTTAATGAGACCCTGTCTCAAAGGAAAAACAATCTGAAGAGATAATTGGGATATAGTTCAGTGACAGGGCACTTGCCCAGCATGCACCGGGGCTCTAGGTTCAATCTCAATACTCCTGTCTCAAATCAAGCTGCTGGTTTAGTGATGTTTAAAGCCCAGATGCAGTTAAGAACAAGTAGTGGAAACAATCTCTCCCACCCAAGTGTCCCTCAGCCTAGGCAGTTGGACCTAAAGCTTTTGTTTCTTCATCTCTCCACCAGGAATGTGGGTGTGTGTCACACACAACCTGACAGGCTATGAGAATGTTTTGGAAAGTATAAAGCATTAGTCAGCCCTTAGGAAATCCAGGTTTTCTGGGGGCACCTGGCTGCCTTGGATATAAACTCAGCATTCTGATTTTTTTTCTCCATTCCTGTGGATGCGACAGGAAGAACCTGTTCTGGGGACAGAAGACCTGGATTACCTCTCCCAGTACCTTGCCGGGAGATTTCAGGCTACTTATTAACTTTCTAGGTCAACTTTTCCACTGTTAAAAGATATTTTTCGGACCAGGCAGTGGTGGCACATGCCTATAATTTCAGCACTCAGGAGGCAGAGGCAGGTGGATCTCTGTGAGTTCGAGGCCAGCCTGATCTACAGAGTCAGTTCCAGGACAGCCACAGCCACAGCCACAGAGAATCTCTGTCTCAAAAAAAAAAAAAAAAAAAGGAAAGAAAGAAAGAAAGAAAGAAGATACTCTCAGATATTCAACGCTATAGTGGGGTTGTTAATAATAAGTAAAATGTTAACAAATAATTTTAGGTCATATATGGTCTTGTGCCAGGATTTTGTTTTTGTTTTGTTTGTTTGGCTGGTTTTTGAAGACAAGATTTCTCTGTGTAGCCCTGGCTGTCCTGGAACTCTCTCTGTAGGCAAGTCTGGCAGAGACTTACAGAGATCTGCCTGCCTCTGCCTCCCAAGTGCTGGGATTAAAGGTGTGTGCCACCACCATGGACCACCTGGATATTATTTTATTATTTATCTTTTTTGAGACAGTTTCATGCATCCCAAACTAGCCTTGAACTTGCTATGTAGCTGAGACTGGTCTTGAACTCTTGGTCCTCTTGCCTCTACCTCCCAAGTGCTGGGATTACAAGTTTGTGCTGTCACACTTGGGTAGGATATAATTTTTGAAAAGGCTAGTGTTCCAGGGACCTCAACCTCCATCTTCATAAGAATATCTATTACTGACTATACTTTACTAACCTGTCTATCTGGAGACTGATTATTTTTTGCACTACAACGTGATGCAAATACTCAGATCACTTTTTCTCTAATGAGAACGCTGGAGCAGTGAGCGGTGACATAATATGCCCTAAGTGTCTCAGAGGAAGACGCACAGGCGGCGAGATCCCAAGCCGGGCAGTCTGGCTCCCAAACCCACCACTATCCACTACGGTGTGAGCAAACCTAGGCTAAAATCCTTGCTCTGTCCGTTAGCTCTGCAATATTGCACAGACATCTTCATGTTCCTTTTACCCTCATTTCTAAGATGGAAACAATGTTCAGATGGTTATCACTAAAAGTTAATCACTGCACAAAAAAGCACCATGGCAGATATCAACCACAGTGTGTCCTTATTACCTCCCACCAGACTCCACCCCCAGTAGGCTCCACCTCCCACCAAGCTCCACCTCCTGTTAGGCTCCACCCCACCAGGCTCCACTTCTCACCAGGTTCCGCCTCCCACCAGGTTCCCATGAAGTCTCAGATGCCTCCAGAGAAAGAGAGCCATGCTTCCTGAGGCTGGGCGAGTGGGAACCATAGAGATGAGAAAGCAGCTCATTCCTTGTTTCCTCTGGAATGAGAACCTTGTATTCTGCCCCGGCTTTGCAGGGGAGACAAACTGAGCCTGATTATACCCTCACTGACCACTTTGTAAGGACCACTCACCTCCTGTGACATGCAGTGAAGCTCCCCCAAGAATCTCAAATATGCATTAAAATAGAATAACTTTTCTCTTGATTTTTCTTTGTGAAGTCCTTTGGTTCATGGTGAGAACTAAGAAATCTAAGAGGTTCAGGATGTTGGATTAACTAAACACATAACTAAACAGATTGGATTCTGACTACACTGGAACAGCAAACCAGGTGAACCTGGGACTGACTCCAGATCTACACCATCCCAGGTATTCCAGTTTCCTAGAAAGTTCCTGACACACTCCACTAACAACTCATCTTGGCTGTACCAAAACCTGCTCAATTTCAGACTCTTCCAGCAGCAGCCGTGGCTGTGAATTGGCTCCACAAAGACAAGTGAGGTGTCAATAAAAACCTCAGCATGGGGCTGGAGAGATGGCTCAGAGGTTAAGAGCACTGACTGCTCTTCCAGAGGTCCTGAGTTCAATTCCCAGCAACCACATGGTGGCTCACAACCGTCCGTTGTGAGATCTGGTGCTCTCTTCTGATGTGCAGATAAATGGAAGCAGAATATTGTATACATAATAAATAAATAAAATGTTAAAAAAAAAACCTCAGCATGTTTATAGACCCCTCCTTCCCCTGATGCATTTACTAGTATATGTGTGCTGTCTACCTATGATGAGCACAGTCCAATGTGGGCATCCCTGTGTACAACAGACCTACAGTTTGGGACTGTAGCACTGAAGGAGATACCAAAAACCAGCAATATAAACAAATAAGTAAAAATAAAACCAATAATACCTAGCTCCTCTGGGAACCCCCCTCTCCCCCAATTAGGAGCTTCCTATGTGGTGGTTGCTCTTGCAAACAGCACCTTTAGCAGCTCTAGTCTTTCTCTGTAGTTTTCTGTTGCTAGCACCTAGCACAGCCACAGAAACAGGTCCTTACACTCTGCCTTTTTCTTCTCTTTTGGTTTTTGACCCAGGGTATCATCTAGCCTCGGCAACTCTCTGTGTGTCTGAGAATGACCATGAACTCCTGATCCTCCTGCTACTGTGTCCCAAGGTGTAGGATTACAGGCAAATGCCATCACACCCAGCTAATCACTCTTCTCAACAGCCTGGCCAAAGCAATGATGGATGTGAAGAACTGTCACTGAAAGAGACCAAGCTTCCTTTGTCCCTGGTCACAGAAAAGTTAGCAACTTGACTCTCAGGTGTGGTAGCATTTATCGGTCATTCCGGCTACTCCTTGAGCAGGAAGATCAAGAATGAGAGGCCAGCCTAGGCAACTCAGGGCTTATCTCAAAATTACAAACATTTAAAGGGCGTATAGCTCAGCAGTAGAGCACTGCCCAGCACGTACAAGGCTCTGTGTTAAATTCTCACTACTGAAAACTAAGTATGTGACTCTCCACACTCGAACTCAGACTAGCTGGCACTGGGGACCCTGCTCCTCCCATTGCCCACAATGTTAGAGAAGCATTTCCTTGCAGGCAGAAATTGCTGATATGACCAATGTCTGGTGGGGACCCAGTTGTGCAGCATCTCCCTCTTGGCTTGCTTGCTCCCCACTCCTTCCACTTTCCCTTCCTTTTCTCTGTCCTCCCCTCTCTTCTCTCTCCTTCCTTTGCCCTCTGCCCACCTACCTTTTGGGTGGCAGTTGCAGGGTAGGCAGCGGTCTCTTTCTCGATGCCGGTAAAATCCCTCCCTGCACCTCTCGCAATGAGCCCCAGCTGTGTTGTCATTGCAGTTGAGACAGCGGAACCCATTGCCTGTCTGTCGATGGAGCTCCTGATCAAAGATGCACTGTCGGGATTTCCCATTGCAATCACAGACTAGGGAAGAAGGAAGAGAAGAGAGTCAGAAACAAAAATATCAGGATATTCTCCCAGGTGGTTATTATCAATTATGCAGGGCCTACTACATGCGGACTTAACTACTCGGTGACATGGGTCATTGGAGGGTAATGAGGACTCTTGTTTCACCTAAAGGAAGCAGCAATTACACAGTGCTGGGATGATCATTGTCTGAGAAACATGAATTCAGGGTCACCAAATTGTCTAATTACATAAGAGAAGCCAAAGAGCTTAGGTAATGTTTTTATATGAAAATTCATGGTTTGAATATCTGGAGAGAATTCATCTTGATCACTATGTAAACCAACAGAGCAAGTCAACGAGCTAAAAAGAGAACTTCCAGCCATGGACTCTCATCCAACTCTCTAGCAGCTCACGATGTCCACTATTGAAGATATACAACATTTATCCCTCAACGACATCACAGCTGAGCAGCTGATTTGGCCATCTGCACTGTTGGGGTAATCGTTTTTGCACACAGTATGAAGCTATGTCTATGTCCTTCCTCATTTGTCTAAGGCACCTCCTGATAGGTTTAATAAAGAGCTGAATGGCCAATAGCTAGGCAGAAGAGAATAGGTGGGACTTCCGGGCAGAGATAAGAACTCTAGGAAAGAATCTGAGGTGGAGGATTCACCAGGCAGACACAGAGGAAGTCGAATGAGCCATACTGAGGAGACGTAATGAGCCATGTGGTAGAACATAGGTTAATATAAACGGGTTAATTTAAGTTTTAAGAGCTAGTTGGAAGTAAGCCTAAGCTAAAGCCAAGCTTTTATAATTTTAAAAAGAATCTTTGTATCATTATTAGGAAGCTGGCAGTCCAATGGACTAGTTCATTTTCATCCTTGTATCTTGTATGTCCCTTGTATGTTGACAAGCCAGTTGTCAACGAAAACCATCACATAATGGCAGCCAACCATCTGTGGGGGGTGTAAATAGTCAAGCCAGTAACACATAGGAACAACTGGCATCGTACCTGCCATAGACACCCAAAACATTTTCAAACATGGTTTTCAAGAAAAAGTGATGGGCCTTGAAATCACAGGAACTGAAACATTTCTTTGAACAAATTTCTTTTCCCTCCTGAGTATGTGGCTGTGACTCAATCCCAAGGCTCTGTGTAGATTAGTCAAGCATTCTACCAGTGGACTAAAAATCACTTTGACTTTTGTATCTTGTTTCCTACCCTACAAATGCAGAACAGGTTGGTCCCCTGGCACCCCTTAGAGGGTCCATCTGAATAATGCCCTTGCATGAGCTTTTTAAAAGAAACAGATGAAAAACAACACTAAAAGGTGAAGGCATTTGACCCAATAAAGAGCTGGGGTCTGAGGGCAAACCTTTCCATAGTGTCTTCACTGGCCATGTAGCTTTTGAGCATGTGAAGCTGTTTCTGGAGTGTTCAGAACTAGGATTTAACCAGAGTAATAGCCATAAAGCCAGCAAAGGTGTCCCACGTGCTGAGCAGCTGTCCTGTGCAGGCCCGTCTCTGAAGCCACAATCTACTGCCACCAATCACATTGGTTCCCTAAATATGTAACCACTCCATTTCATTTATTTTAAATTTTATTATATCTATTGTATGTGTTCATGCTTTTATGTGCGTATGCTAATGCATGTAAGGACAGAGGACAACTTTTGGGAATCACTTCTTCTCCTTCTACCATGTGGGACCCGGGTATCAAACTCAGGTCCTCAGGCTTGGCAGCGATCACCTTTATCTACAGAGATATCTTGCCACCCAAGCTGCTCTGTTTCGGGGACTTTACAACCATCAGCTCAGCTAACTCTCACAATATTGTTCTAACCTCTCTGTTTAGGGGATGGGAAGATGAACACTTAGAGGAGTATGCAACTTGCCTTATGTTACACAAATAGCTAAGTGGCAAAGGCAGGATTTGCTCTCTTGTCTGTGTGATTCCAAAGTTTCTGTCTTCATCCCTTCTCCTTCTCAAAACTCTAGTCTGGCGCAGAGATTCCTATGGCCTTTTCTGGAATAGCTCTTAATCTTGCAACATACACACACACACACACACACACACACACACACACACCTCTCTTCACACTTTCATTTATTTATTTAACAGATTAACTTTAGACACTGTTCTTTTTTTTGGGGGGGGGGGGTTCAATAGACACTGTTCTTAAAGGCCTGTATTAGTTGAGCCTCTGAGCATACAAAGAGCCAGAGCATCTCCTTTCTCTCTGGTTAAAATGGAGACTTGTCACCTCTAGGCATGCCAATCATTTCTGTCATGGTTTCCAGATTCTTCTTGACTATCCCTTGAGCAGCAAATCCCACTTTTCTTCCTTCTCCTTTTTTTGTTTTGTTTTGTTTGAGACAGTGTTTCTCTGTGTAGCTCAGACTGTCCTGGAACTTGTTCAGTAGACCAGGCTGGCCTTGAACTCAGATACTCCTGCCTTTTCCTCCCAAGTGATAGGATTAAATGTATGTGTTACCACACCTGGCCCAAACCCCACTTTTCAATTCCCTTATTTTAAAAGACAAAAATTGAATATGGTACTTAAAGGCCTAAATGGCTCAACTCATAACACAATCCTGTCCTAATACTAGACACCTTCATTCCAGGGACCAAACCAACATTTCATTAAATTTACATCATACTGAATTTGTTCCCAATTAAAAACTGCCGGGGGTGTTTGTTTTCTGTTTTTTCCCACAGAACCATTGCCAAGTTGGATCTTTCCCAAGTAATGCTGGTGAAACTAATTTTTAAAATCTCTAGCAGAGTACCACACAGCTGTCATACTGTGAAATTTCTACCAAGGAATGGGTATGCCCATCACACGCGTTTATGTACACCAGGCAGCCTTCCCTGTAAGGCTCTTCCACCATGCCATCCAATGAACCAGTGCCTTCCTGCCCCGTGCCTCCTAGGAGCAGTCTCTAAGCAACCAAAAACTTCACTCTGCTTTTCTAATTCAGAGAAGACTGTTGCTTGTTTTTGAGACAGGGTTTCATGTAGCCCAGGCTGTCTCAGAACTCAATCTGAGCTGAAAATGACCTTGCACTCCTGACCCTTCTGCTCCCATCTGCCAAGTGTTGGGATAATAGAATTCTTCACCACATCCCACGGACAGACTTCACCTGAGGAGTGTGTTGGCCTTGAGGGTCTGCATTGCTTGAGAATTTAGTGAAGATGCTCCTATAGCCCTGCGTGCAGGACTCTGAGTTACCTGGCCTGGTTAGGGTTACACTGAACTGTACTGATACAGCTTGAGGCTTCAAGGACTCACACACAGACAATGAGAGGAAAACTCTTCCTGTTTCTTTTGCATAGAATTACTTTTTTCTGCCATTGGTTTATACTTGAACCATGGTTTCCTCCAAATTTTCTCCTTAGACTGATCTCCCTAAAATCAATGATTACTCACTCGCCTAACTAGGAGAAAACAAAACAAAACAAACAAATAAAACCCTCATATTTTAAATTCTAGAATATTCTTGCAACTGGGCTTAATAAAATGAACATAGTACAGTGTGTATGAATCTCTTTCATTCTGGGGTCATTTCTTACCAACTAGCATCATGAGCTCACTGGTGGCCCCAAGGCACCCCCCCCCCAGGCTAAAAACAGGCTAACAGGTAGAGAGACTGTACCAGTGGACCAAAGGGGAAGTAGCATTCACCTTCAGAGGACAGCAGCCAGCAACCAGGCAGGGTGAAGGACTACAGTCAGGGTTTCCATTTATACTTAAAAAAAAAAAAATAGAAATCTGGGGTTTGTGTAGGAAATCTATTGAATTTTAAACATTTGCCAAAAAATATTTCTAAGTATTCTTTATGAAACAAAACTGTGTTAAAGGTAAAGTACTGTTTTTTGCTTATTTCCAACAGACAGGAAAAGGGAAAATTAAGGTCCTAGGGTACCACATAGTGCTAGGAGCTGGCCCATAGCAGCTGTTCAGTATTTGTGAATGAACCAATAAATGGATGCTCTTTTGAATTTTAGGAAACTCGCTGCTGAATGTGGTGGTTCACACCTGTAATTGCTACACTTGGGGAGCAGAGAGAGGAGGACCAATGGGAGCTCTTGGCCAACCTGGGCTACATGGTTCCAGGCCAACCTGAGCTACAGAATGAGATTTCTGAGAGAGAGAGAGAGAGAGAGAGAGAGAGAGAGAGAGAGAGAGAGAGAGAGAATGCTAGCTAGCTTTAGATGTGAAGTAGACATGCGGAAGGAATAGCTTAGTAACCTGGGACTCTGATTGGCTGGGTTATGCACACCCCTTTCTTCTAATGATGCACATGGCAGCCTCAAGTCTTTACCTGCACATACTATGTAAACACACCCCTCTTTGAACAATGTACCCAGCTACCCCGGTGCCCCCCACACCTGCACCCCCCACCTGCATCAGCCTACATGCACATCCTTCTCTGGACAATAAGATGCTTCTCTTTCTCTAACAGCCATCAGACTCTGGCAGCTTCTATCCGGGTATATTCTCTATTCCCAATGAATGTACGTCTGAGAAATGGAAGGACTGATCCAGCCTGAGCTGGGTTTTGATGCATACACAATAAGGCAAACTGTGTCCTAAAGTGCATTTTCAGGGAAAAACCTTAGTTACCATCCTATGCATATTGGTCATACATATGATTAAAATCAGACACATTATGAGAAAGGACAAGCACAATAGAAAATGATTATATGACCTAATCAATCAAAATAGAAAACTGCCTATGCCACACCCGTAGTAACTAAATTCCTCCTTCTTTTGAACTCCAGAAGGCAACTTTGAACAATAATCGGGGCGTGAGTGTCTTCACTCATGTGGCTCGGTGCTCCTTGCTGTGTCTTCTGGCCTTTTCTACTGCTTTGCTTTAAATAAAATTTCTTGTGCAGTTCTGTTTGAGCTTTGATTTCAACTCCTGACCCTAGCACCACTCCTGGAGACAGTCGTCTGCGTTTCCACCATTTAAAGAGCTCCATCTATCCCCATGTGTCTGCATATGTATTAAAAATACAAATTTAGCGTCACTCTTCCCTATTGTTCTCCCTGGGAGTCCACCTTAGCTCAATCCACTTAAATAAACAGACCTAAATACAAGCCCATAATAGATTTTGAAATAAGAGGAAATTTTAAAAACATCTTTATTATTATATTTTTTTCCTTCCCTTATGTTTACACGTGTTTGATTTTATGTCTGGAAATTTTTCTCCACTTTCATTTTTCAAATTTGTTGCTGTCCTTCCAAACTTTAACCTAGCTTCAAACAATACAAAGATACCAGCTAGCTTTCATTGGGAGGCCTGGAGACACATGCAAGTGATGATCATGCAAGTTAAGGCAAGTCTTGGGCATCCCGAGTCAGCAGCAGGCCATTTACCAACAGTCCTTTCATTTATCCACTCTGAACAAATACACACTGAGCATCTAATATGTGTCAGGCTGTTGTGGGAATTCATTCCACCAATAGCTTTGGGGTACCGGTCTTAAGGCGTGGCTTCTTGTCTGTGGATGTGATCTCTTAAAAGGAGAGAGGCAGAGGTCATGCTCTCTTTTGGTTTGTGAAGAATGGGTCAGGGAGCATGAAGCAGTATGTGGCTCCCTTAGGAAGAACGGAAGGACTTTGCAACTGGCTATACCTTCTTGTCCTGTATCTGTGAGTCTGTTTTCCCATAGCATCCTTTAATAAATTGATATACATAAATATTTATATCTTTGTGATTCTCATAACAAGTGGCACCCCTGTAGGGAAGACCCACCCAAATATATATATATAATATATATATATCTTTATGGTTCTCATAACACCAGGCCATTTCAGGCTCCAGGATCCAGCAGCAAACAAAGCCAGTGTATGTCCCCCACCCTGAAGAACTTACATGAGAGTCTGGGTGACAGATGACAAACACAGAGAGAGTACGTAAGGGTAGTGATATTTATTAAGGAGACATCAATAAATTCAAAAATGGGATGGAGAACAGAGCAGGATGGGAGGGTTGAAAAGTGCTATATGCTAGTTACTGTTTCATTTTTTAATTAATATTTGCTTGGCTTATGTTCTCTGCCCATTTATTACTGGGTACAATGGCTTTCTAGTAAATTACCACAAACATTAAAACATAACAAACTATTTCCTATCACTTTATTGCAGACTAGAGATTTTCTTTTACCCATTCCAGTAAATCCTTTCTTTCCAAAGTACCTCTTTGGTAGATTTTATTGGTTTTGTTTTGAAATGGAGCTCACTGTGTAGCCAGGCTTGCTTCCAAGTTGACATCCTCCTGCCTCAGCCTCCCGAGTGCTGGGATTTCAGGTATGTGTCACCAGGACCCATCACATTGACAGAGTGTAGTTTTACTGGCTCTTCTTTTCCCTCTTGTATTCTTAGCCAAGGAAATGCACACTTACTTCATTTATTTCGTGTGTGTGTGTGTGTGTGTGTGTGTGTGTGTGTGTGTGTGTGTGTGTCCCAGGCTAGCCTAGAATTCACTGCAGCCTTGGCTATGGAAATTCTTCCATCTCAGTTTCCCTAGTGCTGGGATTACAACTGTGAGCCACTATACTTGGCTTTATTTCAATGATCTAATAAATACCAATTATCTAACAGGGAAACTATACTGGGTGCTTGGACACCAATACTCGAGCCAGCAAGATTTCATAAGAGAGCTACCAACATTATATTTTTTCAAAGATGATGCTGAGTCCATATATAATTTGTATATATTCATTAAACACTTATCATGTTACCCTTGTTTTCTAGTCTCCCTATGAGCAGGCCTGAGTCTCGGAGTTGGCATTAAGATATCATTATGGGGGCTGCAGAGATGGCTCAGTCAGCAAAGTGCTTGCTACACAATCATGAGGACCTGAGTTTGATCCCCAGAACCCACATTAAAATTATGGAATTATGGGTAGGCTGGCACATGCTTGTAACCCAAGAACCAGGGAGGCAAAGCTGGTCAGCCAGCCTAACCTAAGCAGTGAGTCTTTAGCTAATGAGAGATTGTCTCACAAAACAGCTCCCAAGGAACAATATTGTCTTCTGATCTCTACATACTTGTAAGTATACATATGCATGTGCGTACAAACACACACAATTTAAATATATATACATGCATACATGCAGATAGATAGACAAAGATATGAAACATTGCATCAGAAAACACAAAATCAGAGTTGGCAAAATGGCTCAGCAGATAAAAAACACTTTGCCTTCAAGCCTGGTAACCCAAATTCAGTCCTTGGAACCCTCATTGTGGAAGGAGAGAATTGACTCCCATACATTGTCCTCTGACTTGCACGCTTGGGCTGTGGCATGTGCAGGCTCACACACATACACACAGAAACAAAAACTAGTGAGGAAAAAAAAACAGAAAACGAAAAGAACACGTGAACCCTGGATATGGGACTCGAAACTGAACGGTCACTGTAGCTACATCCCAGTCGGCATTTCTTTGCGTATTCATTCACACCACACTCTTTCCAAGCCAGAAACACCTCTTCAAATTTCACCTGCTTCTCCATCCCCCTCACTCCAGCTCTTGACAGCCGGCCAGGTTCTCCCCACAGATAAAGGAATGCAATTCATCAAGTTCACCTCCAGCCCTAAATAAACACTTCAGAACTGGAATCATTTTACAAAGATTTTCACATATTTCTGTAAGTCTAGTAAAACGTGGGTGGCACTTGTGTCTGACGGTGTTGTGTGCTGCTTAAGTGTATATTATAGTGATAACTGTAATAGCTCGGTCGCTGACCCTCAAGGTGCTTCTTACGAGACCGCCAGGCAGCCAGACACAGGCTGGTCCGCCTACTACCACCCACACTCATCAGGAGAACAGATCAAAGGAACTGGAAACCCTCTTTAAACAATGGAGCCCAGAGCCTGGAATCCCTCTGGGCTGTTCCCAGCACTCCCACCCCTCACTAAACATGGCTTCTGACAAGTTAAGACAGGAAGCCAAGGGGCAAAGGCTGTTTCCAAGCCATAGACTTAGGAGAATGAAAGGAAACTGAAAATGTTTCCTAGGGCTGTACTTGGGGCAAGGCTGTGGAATATCAGCATTGGGGCACTGGTTCATCCAGTCAGTACTCTTTTTAAACTTCCCACAAGAAAATATCACCTTGAACAAGCAGCTTTCAGTACCTATGATCATCAGTGTTACAAAGAGCCCATCTATTGAGCTAAACTTAAAAGTAAGCTCTGAGCCAGGTGTGCGGTGGACACGTACCTGTAATTCTGATAATCAGGAGGCTGTGGCAGGAGGATGCCATGGTTTGGAGGTGAGTCTCCTCTACATGGCAGAATCTGCCCCAGACCAACAAACACCAAAACCCTACAAAAACAAATCATCTATACACCCAGCTTTTCAACAGGGCAATTTAATTTCCACCTCAGGACAGCGGGTGAACATTGAGCATGCTAATGCCTTGAAGGCAATAACAAAATAAAAACACGGAAACCCCATTGAAAGCCCTGTATATTTATCCCATGTCAGCCCCTCTTTTAACTCTCTTTCCCTTGTTCCCTGGGTCTCAACATCTAGATCCTTGCATGAATTCCAGAATACTAAACTTTTTGCTACCTCTGGCCTTTGGGTTTACCATTTCTACAACTCCGGCAGGTTGCTCTAGGAAACTTATACCAGACTATGCACTTCCCTGCTCAAACCTGCAATGACTTCTCTCTGGATGCCGGAAGCAATTGTTCATCATCACAGGATCACAGAGCTCACCACTTCCTTCCAAACATCATATCTGTGTGCATTACCCCTTCATCTCCAGAATTTCTCTCTTCTCCATTACAAGGGTACCTGGTTCAGTGCTTGGCACCACTGTTGCTTAGATGGGATGGATGGATGGATGGATGGATGGATGGATGGATGGATGGATGGATGGATGGACAGAGAGAAGGAAGAAAGCAGAAAAAGAAGAAGAAGGAAGAGGAGGGTAAGATATAACGAAGGCAGTCTGACTCTAAGAAAAGCCATTCAGGGTGGCGATGGCTCAGTGGGTAAGGGAGCTTGCTGGTAAGTCTGAAGACCTGAGTTCAATTCACAGAATCCACATGGTGGAAAGAAAAAAAAAACACCTCCTACAAGTTGTCCTCTGACCTCTCTACATGCTCACCATGGCATACACACACACACACACACACACACACACACCAAATAAATAGATAAGTAAATAGGATAAAAAAAGAAAAGCCAAATAAAAACCTGAACCTCAGAATTCTCCCAGAAGTTCAAGAATGCACTTTGACATTTCCCAAAATGTAGGGCTGGGGATGTAACAGAGTCTACTAGTGTGCACATGAAGACCCCTAGGTTGCACCCCAGGAACTGCACAGAAATTCCCAATACAATACACATCTGTGTGGCTTCTGTATGATATTCATACAGAATAGCTAATGTTTCAACACAAAAACTCCACAGTGAGATGAGCAAAGACTCTAGGGAGGAAGATATTTTCAATTAAAGGAAGGCCTGGAACTTTCTGGCAGGTTGCCTCTAACACCAGAGGAGCTATCTCTGTCCCAGGCTTACCATCTCTCCCTGGCCTGTGAGACAGGAGCCACTGGTAGGCAGCAAGCCAAGGGCTGTGTGGAGGAGAGGCAGAGGAGTGCAGCAGGCTGGGGGCATGAGCTCCACAGGCCCCGATGGGGCAGCCTGCCATGTAAGCAGTACTACCTCAGGAGCTAGGCATCCAAGCAGCAAGTTTGAACCTGACAGCATGTGCTAGCCAATGCGAGCCTCGCTGCTCCTGCTGCCATTTCAGCTGCTGGGTACAGTTCTGCTTAAGTTACAGTAACCTCCCATGACTGGATCCAAGTAGGAATGTTTAAGGTTGACACTGAGTTGTCTTCCTTATTTAGGGAAAGGGGCCTGCCTTCTGCCTCCTCTGCTGCCTTCTGGGTTCCCTTTGTGAGACACCAAATCCTCCCCCTGCTTTTTTCAAACCTTCTTGGGCAGTGTGAGGTAATACTACCACGTTTCATCCTGGCACTTGATCTCCACAACCAAGCCTTTTTGAATCGCACCTTTCCCCAACTCCAAATGTTGGTTCCTCAAGACTCAGTGCTGAGCCATGTGGACGCCTCCCTCCATAACTCTTTCCTGACCATCCCATTTCATAACCACAGTAGAGGTTACCATTCCAACACAGTTCCCTAGCCAAACCTCACCCCCAACTCCTCGCCACTTCTCCAACTGGTTACATCTTTGAATGAAACCCATTTAACAATAAACTCATAAACCAAGGCTGGTGGCAGATACCTATAAATGCCCATACTTGACAGGCTGAGGCTGGTGGAACTAGAGTTTAAGGAGCCAACCTGGGCTACACAGTGATACCCTGTCTCAAAACAACAAATAAGCAAGCAAATTACTGCAAAACCTCACTGCTTCAAGTCAGCTGGCTGGAAGCCAACTGCAAAGCCTCAGAGACAACTTCCTCAGCCTCCACTAGTCTGCTCCACACCAAACAGCTCAAGTCTACCCAAGTCTGTCTCCACTATGGACAATCTAGATCCAACCCTGAGCAAATCAGAATTGATACAGCTTTCTGACCGACTCCATGAAGCTTGTCCCTCTTCCCACCACTCACTCAGCAGCCAGAAAATCTTGCCAGAATATAAATTTTCTCAGCTCCTTTCTGTTTAAAGCTCTCTAGTGCCATTATTTTCTTTTAAGATTATACATTGGAATTCCTTCACACTGCCTGTAAGGATGAACATGATCTCATCCTATTTCTTTTTTTTAATTATTTTTTATTTTATGTGCATTGGTATTTTGCCTGCATGTATGTCTGTGTGAGGGTGTCAGATCCCTTGGAACTGGAGTTATGAGCAGTAGTTATGAGCTGCCATGTGGGAATTGAACCTGGGTCCTCTAGAAGAACAGCTAGTGCTCTTAACCACTGAGATATCTCTCCAGCCCTCTTATCCTATTTCTTTTTGGCCCAGTATCACATAATACCACCAAATAACCATATCTATCTATCTATCTATCTATCTATCTATCTATCTATCTATCATGTATGTGTATATATAAGTATGTATCTATTTATCTATTATGCATGTATATATATACACGTATTATCTATTTATCTATATATCATATATGTATGTATTATGTATGTATATATGTAACTATGTATCTATCTATCATGTATGTATATATGTGTATCTATTTGTCTATATATCATATATGTATCTATCATGTATGTATATATATATATATATGCAAGTATGTATCTATTTATCTATCATGTATATATGTGTATATATGTATGTACTATTTATATATATCATGTATGTATGTATCTATCTATCTATCTATCATACTAAGGTCTGAGCCTAGAGAGCTAGGTCTATCCCTGTGCTAACCTCAGTCCTCTCATTCATTCTTTTGTTTTAACAAGATCACACACATGACCCAGAGTAATCTTGAACTCGCTCTATAGCCCAAGTTGGCTTTAAAATTGTGGTCCTTCAGCCTCACCCTCCTGAGGAGCTGGGTTTGTGGGGCTTCAGCAGCCTGACTTACATGATTTAGTTGATATCTTTCTTTCCTCTGCTTCTTATAATTCTTGTTTGTAAAGGGAAACCATCATGGGGAGTAGTGAATTAAGGCAAGAAAATCTCAAATAGCTGTTCCCTTTGTTCAAAGAAATTACACTAAAAGTTAGATGTTAATTTATCCTTTTGGACACCATGCCCTACTTCTGAGTCAAAGGACTGGTCTCCTGTGAACTAGCAACTCCTTCATACTCAGCAGAAGGTTACCCCCCATCTCCGTGAACTCACCTACCATGAGGTGAGTTCTACCATGAGGTCCAGCAGCAAGAAGTTCACCTGGACTGACTTGGTGACTAAGGATGAAGTAAAGAACATATGCTCCTTTTAAAAACACCTGCCGAGGGCTGCTTGAAGTATAACAACAATGATCAAAGCTGTCTTTGCAATAGGAATCTCTTCTAACGTGTTCTTAAATTTGTTTTTACAAATACTGGAATCATAAAATCCTTAAGAAACACAAAGTTAAATACACCCAGCAGCTGTTACTTGGTATCAACCTTATTAGAATCTTTGATCCTGTCTGGAAAAAATAAATCAGCCTTCAAATCTGAACTATTTAAGATGAAAATATTTTCTCCCATGCTATGTGTGACTATGGGATGTTCATAAAGACTTGCTAGTTTTAAAATCTCCTCCATGAGACGTCTCTTCCTGACATCTTAAAACGATCCTCAATTTCAGTAAATAAAGTATGAATATTTCATGATTCAAATGTGTCTTGAACTTTATGGCTTAGTGTATGAATGTCTATTCCAGTTTAATCCTTTTAAAGAATAACACAATTAGAATAAGGGTATTTCCCTCACTAAGAGTCCTTCCATTGAATTCCATTTTTCTCTCTCTCTCTCTTTTTTTAAGTCAGCATAGCCAAAACTATTACTCCACATGCTGCCCATGCAGTGTGGGTGAGGCCACTGTGGGAAGCAGGACAGAGATAAAAGAAGATACCTACTTTCACTATCAGCACTATCAGTTCGCTATACATATTATCACAACCTAGGCTGGCAATCATGCGTGTGGCTTGCAGATGACTCAGCCTGATGACCTGGAGCTCTCACCTGGGTGAGGAGGGGTGGGGAGGGTGGGGGATACCAGAGCCCAGGCAGGCAAATACTTCTCCCAAATCCCTTATTGTTTTTATGAGCAATAAGTTTCAAACATAAATGTCAGCTACAGTTTCTGGCTATCACACTACATCCCTCTGCATACACACTTAAATAAGTACGTCTCTACTATGCACTATTATACTTCCGAGTTTTAGCAAAAGAATGACTGTAATTATTGTGCATTTACAATGTTTGGAAAATTTTCATGAAGTGCATTTGTAAGATGGCTTTCTGTAAAAATCTTATTTGAAAAATATTGTATTGCTTGAAGTCAAAAGAATGAATTAATGGGTGTTTAGTTGCCCAACTACATCTATACACCCACCAAGGGAAGTAACAAATATCCCAAGAAAATGGACCATAAAAACTCCCAGCAGGTGGCATAAGCAAAGTGTCCCGTTGGGGAATATTACTTTAACTATGTTAAGCTGTACTACATTTGTTTATGTTGCAGACCATTTAACTATGTAAAGGTGTGTTGTATCTGTTCATGCTGCACTGTTTAACTATGTAAAGATGTTTTACATTTGTTTTTGCTGATTTGTTTAATTACGTAAAGATGTGTTGCTATTTTACTTTGCCTGTCTAAGGCACCTAACTGGTCTAATAAAAAACTGAACAGCCAATAACTAGGCAGAGGAGGGATAGGCAGGCAGAAAGAATAAGTAGGAGGAGGAATCTAGGCTCAAGGAGGAGGGAAGAGAGAACAAGAGAGGAAGAGAGGGAGACTCCTGGGTCCAGCCAGCCAGGCAGCTGCCAGAGAGGGAGACAAGGAGGAAGCAGTAAAAGTAAGCCATCCAGAATGAAAGAAGGGTAAAAGCCCTGAGGCAAAATGTAGATGAAGAGAAACAGGTTAAATTAAGTTATAAGAGCTAGTGGGACAAACATAAGATAAGGCCAAGCATTCATATGTAATAATAAGTCTCTGTCTTTATTTGGGAGCAGGCTGGTGGCCAAAAGAAAGGGTGCTACCATGTCCTATACCTCAGTGGGTGAAGGTATAGGACTACTGCATCTTAGTCACATGAGCTGTGACTTTGCCTTAGGTCCCCAAAGAGCTCAGCAGGCAAAAAGTCCTACCATGGTACTGCTTCCTGGATGAGGCAAGAGCAGAGGATGGGCTTGCCACTGGATCCATTGTTACGGGAGAGAAGATTGGGCTGAAATGAAACGGGATATTTTCACATTGGGAAACCAATGTGGGTAGTGACTGGAAACGGCCATCTGTTTAACACTTACTAGGTCAATGTTCTAGCCATGTAACTGGTTCATCCATGAAAGCCTTTAATAGCCTGTAGCAGCCAGAGGGGGGAAAACACCTCTAGACACAATTATACACATACAGATTCAAAACGTCGATGGAAAGAAGGAGAGGAGGAAGAGAGGAGGGGGAATAAAAAAGGCTTGTTACCACCCCTTGACTATCACCTAGACATTTGAATCTCAAACCTTGCATGTGCCAAACAAGTGCTCTATCAACTGAACTACACTGTCAGTCTTTATTTATTTATTTTTTTAACAAAGCCACTTGGTTAACTCCAAGCTGCTTTGAGTACTGAACAACAGAATTGAACAAAGGATAACAGGTACTCATGTGTTGCACAGACATACACACAGACAAAACATCCGTACACATAAAATTTAAAAATTGTGTATGTGTATGTATGCCCCGTGTGTGCAGGTGTCCTCAAAGGCCAGAAGAGGGCATCAGATCCCTTGAAGCAAGACTCACAGGCAGATGTAAGCAACCTGACATGGTGCTAGAAACTGAACTCAGGTCATCTAGAAGAACAACTTCTGCTCTTAACCCCTGTTCCATCTCTCCAGCCACTGAAATTAATATACAAGAATATATATAGCAAGAATGAGAAATAAGAGGTGGTGAGATAGCTTGGTGGTTAAAAACACTTGATGCTCTTTCCAGAGGACCTGGGTTCCAACACTCACATCTGGTGGACCACAAATACCTGTAACTCTAGCTCCAGGAGATCAGACACCCTCTTTTAGACTCCACACAGACATGTGTGATCTTATTTTCTCTCTCTCTCTCTCTCTCTCTCTCTCTCTCTCTCTCTCTCTCTCTCATACACACACACAAATAAATAAATAAAATATCTTTTAAAGTGTCCATAATCCCTTCTTATGACTAAAAAGGGATATGTGAAGGTTTATTTTTGTTTGGTTTGGTTTTTTAGTTTGTTTGTTTGTTTCTTGTTTTTCTAGAATGAGAAATAAGTCAAGGAACTATCTTGGGAACTGAAAATTCATGTACAAGTGAATCCTGGCCCTTCTTACTAACTATATTGTTCTAGCTAGGGCAATCTTTGGTGCCCTGGCTTCCCTGTCATGCATACAATATACTTGTAGAACCCAGCTTGGCTCTGCCAAGTCATGGGAATCCAGGCAAGGATCTTACCTCCCTTATCATTATCTGCTCTTATAAAACAAGAGGTATGTAGAGACCTCTGAGACCTACTATCTATCAGTGTCTGATACATTCTCATTCAGTCTTGTGGAACTAGGTAAGTCTGCTCCAGAATGAATGGAGCTCCTACTTCTGAACTGCCCTGCACTGGATAGGGATGAGCATTTAGTTCTAAGAAACCATGGAGATGTGTAAACTCTTGTTGTAAGAAATCTTCTGCATTGCTGGGAGGTAGTGGCACACACCTTTAAATCCCAGCACTCCGGAGGCAGAGGCAGGTGGATCTCTGTGAGTTTGAGACCAGCCTGGTCTACAAGAGCTAGTTCCAGGACAGCCTCCAAAGCCACAGAGAAACCCAGCTTCAAAACACCCACCCCAAAGAAGTCTTCTGCATAAAGTGCACCTCAATGTTTAGGTAATTTGTTTAATTTTGAATTACTTGTAGGAAGTGATTTAGCTACAAATTGATTTTTTCCCAACATGAGAATTCATATTCCCATGATAAATAAATATAAAATCTGAAAGCGATACAGTGGAATTCTATAATAGGGCTGCAATGTGTGAGGAAGGCCTGGATACAGACGCTTGGCTCCACCTCTCCTCTCATGTGGCAGAAGGGGAAGACCCAGCCATGTGCTGACCACTGTTAGAGGAATGGCTGCCACACTCTTCCACTTTCACAGCTGCCATGTGAAGAAGTGTGTGTTTGTTCAGCAGGGAAGGACGTCTGCAGACACACAGTCACCCACAGACACCAAAAAAGACAGCTTTGGGCTTTGGAGAGGATTCAAACATTACATCATCTTTCTGGGGCTTATGTTACAACACAGCCCCAGGAATGCTTCAGTAATCTGCTAAATTTCATTTGTGACTAAATTAGAGAATTCCAGAATCATAGGGCTTCTATTTCTGCACTGGTCTAAGATCAGTGATTCAGGTCTTGTCTCTTGCCTGCAATTTCCCCAAGAAAAAAACGATGTCAATCTGGTTGACTTACTGAGGACTTAAACAGGAAACATACTCCCCGGATTGCCTCAAAATGGTAATTTCATAACCTGACTTTCCCATAAACATGATCACAAATCAACAGTTTCATGGACTGCTAGAACTAAATCAATTGCCCCAGATAAATCACCAACTAAATCAACTGCCCCAGTTCAGGACACCAAAATGAATGTCCCCAAAGGACTTCCCAGCTCACACTGAATTCTAACTCTCAATTCCTATTTACTGTGTATATAGACTTTTTATTTTACCAAAAATGATTCCGGGGGGGGGGTGGGAGGAGTGGTAAGTCCTTTAGAAATCTTACATATCACACAGCACTCTCTCAATGGCTTAGGTGTTATCTGGAGAAGACATTAAGCTAAAATGACCTTACTCGATATATGGATACTTATCAGTTAAGAAAAGTACCAAATCATCTAACACAACACATTGTCCCTTATGTCACAATCACCAGGGTTGGAAGTTGTCACAAATAAGTTCAAGGTGACTGTGCTGTGAAGATCACATTGTACTCCGGAAACATTTAAACCTTCTGTTTCTGAAAACTCAGTACTTAAAATTGACAATAGAAAGAGATTCAAAGCCAGGCACAGTAGCTTGTGCCTAGGTCCCCAGCACTCAAAAGGTGGAGACAACAGGGTCATGAGTTCTAAGCCAATCTGGACAACCCAGTGAAACCCTATCTAAACAAACAAACAAACAAACAAACAACAACAACAAAAATGTTATGTAGAAGCAACTTTAGGAAGACAACCATCTGAAGTCTGAAGATGAATGGAAATGACTTCATAAAAGCAAATTATTTTATGAGAGGCAAACAAATCAAAACTAAGTATATCACTGTGTACATTATATGACTTTAAATATATTTGTGCAAATCATGTACTAAGTTAAACATAAAGAGACAGATAACTATGACATATACACCTCTAAATGTTTTCAGAATCAAGCTGGTCATTTTTTTTTTTTTTTCAGGAAGAGATGAGAAAGTACAGGGCCACTTTACATGCTTTGGGCATGTTTTAATTAGGCATGTTCTAAAGTGTGTGTGGGTTTGTGGGGGTGTTCTGGTGGACAACAAAAAAGCAACAAGGGCTGACATGAGAGCCAGTGCTGAGATTCTAATCTGCTTCAGGATTTTGTCTTATGTTTTACCTATGTTGTTGGGTAAATCGTAAAGCAGATGTCACCTGAACAGCAGGGATGCTCACCACTTTCCTTGGGCTGTTGAAAGGAGAGGAAAGAAAAGCCCTGAAGTCCCCAGAGATCTACCCTGTAACAGGGCCCCACAGAAGTATCATGTATTTAGTGGGTCACCGAGTTCTTTAGATCTACCTTATGAGTTTCAGTAGTCTCCTTCTTCCCGCCTGTTTCACTATCACCATCTCTCACCTTTTATTTGACTCCCCTCACTCCACTCCACCCTCTTAGCCCTGCAGCAGCCTTCCTAGAACACAATGCGAACACACCATTTCTGTTTACCAACTCTCAGCAACTCTTCTGTGCTTACAAGGTTCCATCCTAGATATACAGTCTAGAACTTAAGGCTCTACAGAGGCAGATTCACAGCTACTTTTCTATCATGCTCCTCTCTGTGTCTCACTCATCTCCAGCCATACCTTCCCCAAGACTATGATCCAGACCTTTGGGAACACATGCCACAGTCTCTCACCCAGCTATGAGATCCCAAATGGGAACCCTTGTGTTTCTTACTGATCTCTGGGCATCTGAATTCACTGTACCTGTGCTCCTGGCTCCAGACTCTCTGAAGAACTGTGGACCCCAATTCTGAAAGGCAGTTTACAGTAACCTTCCTTTCACCAAGTCTCCCAGTTCTAATGCTTTCATTTAGCAGGTGAAGTAGACAGGATCCAAGCAGCTGAGGAGCCTGAAAAGTGACTGAAAGAGCACTGTGATGTTTGAATAAGGATGTCCCCAACAGGCTCATATATTTAAATGTTTGTTTCCCAATTGGTGGGCTGTTTGGGAAGGATTAGGAGGTGTGGCCTTGTTGGGGGAGGTGTAGCATAGGGGTAGGAGTAGGGGTGGTCTTGGACTTTGAGGTTTCCCAAACCCCTGGCCAGGCCCAGTCTCTTTCTCTCTGCTTGCTGCCTACCTACCAGGATATAAGCTCTCAGCTACTGCACCCTGCCATGATGCTAATGGACTTGCCCTCTCAAACTGTAAGCAAGCCCCAATTACATGCTTTCTTTTATAAGCTGCCTTGGTCATGGTGTCTCTTTACAGCAATAGAACAGTAACTAAGACAGGCATTAACAAGTGAATAAACAAAAAATTTTTGCCAGGTCAGACTGACTCTAAAGCTGATGTTTTAGCTGAGACCAACCCTGTAAGTCTTGGTAATTATATCTTTACCATAATTTCACCCGCAAGAAAAAAACCAGGAAACAACATCACTACTTCAGACTTTCACAGACCACAGGAGCCTCAGGTACACACAGGTCACTTTGGATTAGGACAGTTACCATACTTTTAGCCCAACTCCTAGTACACCCCAGTGTGTCATGAATGGAAAATATATGAATGAGCTACATAATGACTAGTTTTTCATAGTCTCACTTGGCCCCCAAATGAAGCCCTTTGAGGAGAGAACATAATATCTCCATCTGTCTCTAAGGACTGAGAAAGTGTGAGCCTGAGCCATACAGCACTTCTGAACTCTGGGTCTAGATAGAATGCTGGGCTACAAAGTCTGCTGAGAACATAGCATCCCAGATGGTGACTCTAACTATTCAACAATTGGTGGCATCCTACATATTTGTTTTTGTTATCTAACATGAACGTACACAAATACATTTAATTATAGCCAAGAGGAAAGTTGCTGTAATGGTTACCTACCCTGTAAAAGAAAAGGCATACATACAACATATAATATAATATACATTCCTCTTGTTACTTTTATAATATGGTCAAAAAGTTCCAGCTTAAGAACCTCTGGATCAAAGGCTCTGCCACTGCCACTAGCTGCTTGGGTGGCCTTGTGGGAACACACTGCCAACCTCCCACCTTTCAATCAAAGGGTTCTTAGTGGTTGATCCCCATACACAGTTACTTTTAACTCTAATATTTAGAAGTGATTTTTGCTCTTTGGATGGTTTCTACTAGGTTTCAACTAACTTGTCCTAACTCAAAGGAGGCCCACTCCACATGACCACTTTCATGTATTTTTTTTTAACGTTCATTTTACAAATCCAAGGCACACAGCATGCTTTGATACAACTAGTAAAATGGTTATGGTTACGACTATAGAAAATGTCTATCATTCACAGTTACCCCTTTTTGGTGACAATTATACATAATCAATGCACTGTGGCCTGGAATCGGTGATGGCTGGAATGCCACCTAGTCCAGGAAGCAACAATAACATGAACATGAAAAGTCAGGGTAATTAGAAGAAAGCACCTCTGCTAAGTGCCAGGGACAACCTGTGTTACATGTCATCTTAGTTGACAGGACACATGCCTATAAAAAACAGTTGCTAGGTTCTCACAAAGTTTTGTTTACATGAACTTGACTCCTCAAGATATGACAGCCACCGGGTGTCCTAGGTAAGAATAAAATGATATCGACTTTTAAGTCCAATAATACCTGGGAGGTAAAACTGTAGTAAGAAGAAACATTTTTGCACAAGTTTTGTGTATCTCTAAAAAAAAGTTTAAGTTCACGATCTATCTCAAAAATACAACACAGATAACAGGGGGATTACAGACGTTCTTTTTTCAGTCTGTGTGGTGTTGCCAGGCGTGGAAAAATTCCCATCCAACTCCTGCTGGTAAATATACAGAGAGAGGACAGTTTAAAGACCAGCATGTTACTGATAGAACCGGGCGGAGGTGGGGGTGGGTGTCCCCCTGGTGCAAAAGAAAAGAAAGGGAGGGAATTGAAAGAGGAAATGGCTTTAAGGTGAGGAAACCCTTGTTTGGTACAACCCCTATTGGCTTCGTGTGTTTAACTCCGGGGGCTTTATGGGAAACTCTTAACACTTTAAAGCGCATCTCTGAAGGAGCCCCAGGTAGGGAGAAGGGTGCTCTGCGGAGATCCTTGACTTGACCAAGCGAGAACCCTCGAGGTGAGTTCAGACAGCCATCGCCGTCTGCAGGGAAGGGCACCGTGGAGGCGCGGTGGGAGCACTCACCTTCCCTCCTGGAGGTGGCCTGGGCTGCGGGCAGCAGGAGCGCGACGCCGAGGCAGCAGCTGAGCCAGAGCGCAGGCATGGTCGGGCCGCGCTCCGCCGCTGCGAGTGGCTGCCGGGCGCCGAGTCCTCGCCCCGCTGTGCCTTCCTTTTCCCTCGATCAGGTGGTTTTTATCGACTCTTCTACCTGACTCAGTCCTGACAGGAAGAGAGCCCGTGTTTCGGGGCGTGACTCACCTGTGAACAAGGAGGACCCAGCCCTCCGAGGCAGACAAACACTCAGCGCACGGCGGGCGAGCAGTAAACCCGCTCGCTGCGGCCCCCGGCTCCCCCCTCCGCAACCGGGGTGCACACCTGGCCCCGCCGAGGGCGTGGTGCAGAGGCTGCGGCCTAAGGATCCTTCTGGAATGCGCCACAACTCCCACAGCCCTTCTCCCGGGGTGGTCCTGGGCTGAACTCACCGTGGGAGATAGGGGCCGCCCCTTCCTCTAATTGGGGCTCGCAGTGGGGGTGGGGGTGGGTCTCAAGGGCACAGGCGTTGATCCATCCCTCAGAGTGAGAAGCCCTCTCCACTCTGGTCTGAAAGACAAGAGAAGCAGATTAACCAGACCACCGAGGGTCCCAACAGGATCCTCTTCACTCTCCATCTAGGGGCAACTTTTTTTCTGAGGTAGTGCACACCACCTATTTCTGCTCACACCTAACTGCCCCCCCCCACCTCCACACACACACACACACACAGTACTGTGAGGATGGAACAAAGATTCCTCTCCTGGGTCTGTCACCCTACCTTAACCTTGAGCTAGCAGCTCTTTACTTGTTGGCAGGCCAGCCTCCCATGAAGACCGGGTGCCCCTACCCACGATGCAGGGTCTAGAACACAATTGATGTCCAACAAACCCTCTGTTCATAAGGAAAGGGCCCATGATTTCCTACTCTTTTAACATCATAGAGCATAATTTTCATGCCATTCTTTCAGGCCCCGATGGAAAACGTTAAGAGGGAGTGTGTCAGCTAAATGGGGGAGGGGATGCAGACCTTGGCATGTCCTACACTGTCCTGGGGACTTCTGAGGAGAATGATTTGGAGGTGACTGTCAGAGAAGGATTTTGGTTCCTGCTAGAGGTTTAAGAACCACCAGTATTTATATAGACACACTGTATCCATCACAACCAATAACCCCTCCCTTTTCCCAAGGTAAGGAAGGACTGCAGAGGCCCTCAATAAATACCTAGTCACTGACTAAATGAATGACTGTACTATAGATAATTATGCAGCTAACGTTCTAAGATAACAAACAATGTAACTCACTCATTATTGTCAAAGGTGTGAGAATTCCCGTTTCTATATGTGTCAGTGGCCAGTATGAGCTGACTGGGAGAGCTGCAGAGGGTTTTGGATAGACCATAGAGCCTGAACCTCGTTATAACCAGGAACTGGAGAAAGCACTGGAGAACAGCGGGGGCAAGATGAGGTACTGTAGTCTGGCTGGCATCGACTCTAAACTCTAGTACGAGAATGAGCAGCAGAAAGGAAATTCTAATTTTCTCACCTGGGACTTGATTCTCTTTTCTGCCCAAATAATACAAAGATTCTTCTCCCTCAAAACCAATGTCCAGTTACTGCTAACACTTCATCTCCTAGAGACCAGGTGTCTAGAATTCTTCCTTCCAGTAGGTGCTACAAGGTGGAGAGTGAGACCCTGTTTCTGGGTGCCATGATCCTTGTGTTTCTCCCACCCACTGGAAAACATTGAGAAAAATTGTGACAGCCAAGTCCAAGTGCATGGTGCAGGGGGAGCAAGGCAGGAAGCCCTGCAAAATAAAATCTTAAAGACAAAATGTGTCTTTCAGTGCAGATTTCCATTGTTTATCATATCTTGAATGTTGGAACAAAATATTTTCATCTACTATCATTTCTATAGTGATAATAATAATAACAACATAGAGACCTGTCTGCAACTGACTTCTGTAAGTCTTTGATACATGTTAGCCCTTTGAAAACCCTGTGAATGAGATATACTACCAGTGTCCCCACACCACAGGCCTAAAAAGGTTAGGTAACATGCTAAGAATGGCAAAGCCAAGATGCAAAGCCAGGCAATGTAGCTCCACCGTTCATACACTCTTTGATGGTCAGATTAAAAAGCACCATAAAGGAAGATAAGTTCACAATACTGAATGGACTGTGTGCAATCAAAGGTTAGCTATCAGCAGCCATCACAGCATGGCCAGATTGAGGACTGTTGGCGTTCATCCAAAAGGTGAGTCACAAAGAACTCTGCCCACATAGTTGTCCCCAAGAAATTAGAGTGGTCACTTGGACCAGATCAACCAGCACCTCGTTTCTGTGGATGGTACAGGATTCTGCACCATCAAGCAGGCACTCTCCAGTTTGACTTAGGTTCTCCCTCATCACCTGCTTAAACAACCCCTTACCTGGGGCTTGAGTCCTCTGCACTGGCCTCATGCCCTTTATTCAGGAACAGTATCCACCCCCTGTACCAGCTTGAGAATTCTTCTCCAGAGTTTCTCTGGAGCCATAGGACTCCAGGGGTCAAAGTTGAGGCTCTGGATCCCAAATCTAGATCCTGTCTTCCTATGATGGCATAGCTACTGTCCCTGGTGAGCACCCGTCAATCTTTTCTTGCTGAGCGCTAACAAACATGGGGAAGGTTACTGCTTTGCTTCAACACTTTTGCTAACTGATTTTAATTTTAGCGTTGAACTTCAGAGAGCCTCTTATCCTAGTTCAAGCCTGAAGCACCCAAATTTACTCAGTTGTTAACTAACTTGCATTTTTACTATATATGCAGCTGTCTGCTCCACCCCACCTCCCTAGCTGACCTTGAACTTACTGTATAAGGATACCCCTCAACTCCTGATGCTCCAGCCCCACCTCCTCCTAGGAGCACAGGCTCAGTCCACTATGCTTGCCTAAGGCTGGACATTTCATGCATAGATTTGCCTGCCTAAGGTTCAATGTTTCCATTTAGGACTTCATTTAGGGTGTACTGAGGTCTTACATCTCAAGCAAAATATAAGGAGATGATAGATTTCACTGTATTGTTCTGATTAAGCTTAATATGTGATTTTCAAAAAGGCAACAAAATGTCAGGCGGTGGTGGTGCATGCCTTTAATCCCAGCACTCAGGAGGCAGAGGCAGATGGATCTCTGTGAGTTCCAGGACAGCCTGGTCTACAGAGCAAGTTCCAGGACAGCTAGGGCAGTTACACAGAGAGTCCCTGTCTTGAAAAGCAAAAACAAAAAGGGGGGCAACAAAACTTATTTGATTTCCTGTTTGACATAAATAGATTTTTTTTCCCAAATGCAGACAAAAGTCAAACTGATACTCCCCTGCAATAGAAAAGAATGAACTATCGATCCGTAGGAAAGCATGGGTGACTCTTAAAGCACTGTGCCAGGTAAAAGAAAGACACAGAAGAATCTATGGGACTCCATTTATAGGAAATTGTAGAAAGTGCAATATTAACAAGGCAAGAAAGCAGAGTATAGCTACCACAGATGGGAACTGTCTGTAATGGCACATGAGGATACTGTTTGGGAATGAAATATTCTGAAATATGGTTTCAGTCAGAGATAGCTCAATTGGTACAGTGTTTGCCTAGCAAGCATGAGGACCCGAGTTCAATTCCCAGAATCCACATAAAAAAGCTGGGCACTTGTACTCGCAGGGGGAGGAAGGTGGAGCAAGGCAGATCCCTGGAACTCTATGGCCAGCCAGCCTAGAAAAATGGGCACGCTCCAGCAGAGAGACCTTATCACAAAACACAAAATAGGTGGCACCTGAGGTGTGATACCCAAGGTTATCCTCTGGCCTCTGCATTTGAACACACACACACACACCATATGTGTATCCAAGCACACATGAACATGTGAACACACACATAAATTTAATTGTATACCTAACATCAGTAAGTTTGGCTTGCTCATTTAATTAATTAATTAATCTTTGCTGTACTGAGGATAGAACATGTTAGGCAAATGTAATGTTTTGCCTATTAGCTATACACCCTGTGCTTCAAAAATTGGTAAACTTGATTGTATGTAAGTTATATGTCAGTAAAGAGGTATTAAGAGGAGAGGTAGAGCTAGAGAGAATTCATCTGTAAGAGAATGCTGCTTTTGCAGAGGACCCAAGTTTGGTTCCCAGTGAAGGGACTCCCCATTTTGGCAGCCATAACAGCTGAACACGTACTTGCCTGACATGTCTTAGTCACTAAGGTCAGATGCCTGCCCCTTTCGGCAGCCATGACAGTAACATGTACTTGTCTGACCTTGTCTTGGTCACTAGGAGGTCAGATGCCTGCCTCGTGTCAAGGAACCAATCAGAAGTTAGCTAGTGGTGCTATGCTTTACGGCTCTGGGTGTGCTTTACGGACAAGTGCACAGCAATCATGCGCAGAGCATAGCAACCACCCTGGGAGGGCCTATGGGCCATAACAACCAGTTGACCAATCAACACAGGGCAAGCCCTCCAAGCCTGGAGGCACACCAATCCTGAGCCTGTGGGTACCCCTAGACACTCCCCTTACGCTGCCCTACAAGATCTCTATGCAGACAAATCTCTATGCAGACACTTCACAGGGTCTTTCCTAGCCATCCTTGGTGGGTGGATGAAAGACCCATTAGCTCCTTAAACAACAATAAAGCCTCCTGCAGTTTGCATCAAGCTTTTGCATTCCTGGACCTAGATCCTGGGGGCCTGAGCCTCCAGGGGTCTTTCACCAGAACCATGTCAGGCAACTTAGAACCTATGACCTCTTGGGCACTGGCACTCACTCACACAAACAAACATAGACATAGACACAGGATTAAAAATAAAAATAAAATAAGACTATTTTAAAAGGAGGGAGGGAACATCAAAAAACTGTGTTTGATTGAACATTAAGATGAGATTGATTTCAAATGTGCAAGGACAAAGCCATTGCTAGAAACTCTCCAGCATCTTCATAAGACATGGCGAAGCCAGCTCTGCTGGTATGAGGAGCTGTAAGCAGCCATCTCAGTCCTTGTGGCAGAAATGTCACCTGGGGATTACAGGAAGACCCCTCCCATTCCTGGAAACCTGTCAATTTTGGTGACCTCTAAAGGTAGCCATGCCTCTCTGGAATATTTCCTTAGGGGTACAAATTTCAAAACCCATCTTGGACTCTCCTTTCCCGGAAGTTACCTCTTGGATTTTTGCCTAATGTGCCTATCCAGCCACAGTAAATGGACAGTTCTGGGGCATTCCTACTAGGCGTGGCCTACACTGCTGAGTCCTGGAAGTCCCCTTTGTCTGTTGTTGTTGCCCTTTCAATTCAGTCATCACCCAAGGGAATTTTCTTTTTACAATGCTGTGTAAATCATTTTACAGAACTGTCACCTCCCCAGACCCCAGAGCCCCAAATAGAATTACAAGTGACGTGCTGATATTTGCCTCAGGTTCCATCATTACCTTAGTTAACTTCCAGAAGGAATGCCTGGCATGTCACTGGCTTCAGACTCACTTAACGATAAAAAACTGAAGCACTGGCTATTAGCATGCCAGCTATAGAGACAGACTTGTGGGCCCCAATTCCCTGCCCTCCAAAGAGTCTCCCCGCAGGAAGTTCTAATTATATCACCAATTGTATTAAAGATTTAAATGTAAAAATACAGTGGTTAGAACAAAAAAAAAAAAAAAAAAGGAAGAAAGAAAAAGAAAACCAAACTAACTCTGGCTTTGTTCTTAATGGGTAAAGGAAAATGCCCTTAAATGGAAATGGTTCAGTGTTTCCTGGATCGGCTGCATAAATTCCCTGAGGTTGGCTGGACTCCAGGAAACCATGTTCCCTCAAGCAGTACCCTAGCTGAAGTGGCACAATTCCACTTTGTGCAGCAACACATACAGAATGCCCTCAGCAGGTTCTCAGAGCTCCGGAGAAGCAGAGCCCTCGGGGAGCTGACTCTTAGTCTGAGATTGGCTAGTGCTATATTTGGCCAGGGGAACACACACACACACACACACACACACACACACACACACACACACACACACACACACACACAGCCTTATTTGCATTTGTTTTGATGTATGCATTTCAAACAGGAATATTCATTTTCTGTACAACTAATGAGGAGACACAGGAAGACTTGCCTTGGAAAAGTCAAAACCAAACCAGAGGGTGAGGAGTCTTGGAGAGAGGAGCTGTGTAGACGTGTGGGGTGTTAACTAACCAACTGAAAGTTGTTCACCCACGAGTAGTTGATGGTCCCTCTAGCTGTCTTTCTATCGGGGCCCCAGACACAGATTTGGAAGAGAGCCAAAGACCCTACTTGGGTGACGTTCTCCCCTGTGCTGCCATGGTGTATATGTGGGGTCAGGACTGATTCTCAGCAAGCTTGGCGAGGTGAACTGGAAGTGAAGGTGGCCACTCTTCATCAGAGCCCCACCCTTGCTCTGGGACAGTGGAAAGGATGTTTCTGAGCATAGCTCTAAATTTGAATGGCAAGCATTTCCACTTCTCCTGGCTCAAATGATTACACCTGTCATAGTTAGAGTCCCATCCTCTGTCTTAAATAGGAAACACTGGACACATTTTAATCACAGCAGCAATGTTGACAGTTGTGATAAGGCCAGGCAGACTGTACTGGATGCTGATGTGCCCAGAGCCTGCTCAGGCATGAAGGGGTATGCTCCTTGCCACCCATCCCACAAAGCATTTGCCATTAATATTCTTATTTTGAGGTTGTTAGGCTCCTTCACAAATCCACATCAATAACTCACTCTAGAAAAGTGGTTCTCAACCTGTGGTCCGTGCTCCCTTTGGGGGGTCGATTGACCCTTTCACAAGTGCCACCTGAGACCATCAGAAAACACAGATATTTACATGGTGATTCCTAACACTAGCAAAATTACAGTTATGAAGTAGCAATGGAAAATAATTTTATGGTTGGGGTCACCACAACATGAAGAACTGCATTAAAGAGTTGTAGCATTAGGAAGGTTGAGAACCACTGCTTTAGAGTTACTATTAGGCTACAATATAAAAACAACTCAGTTTTTCACTGGATAAACCTATCTTTCTCCAATAATAACAACGAAATTGAATTACATATCAAGTACAACAAGAAACACCTAACTTCTATTACATACAAGATATTTTACAGTGACTGTTCTCCCAAAAATCAACAATAAACAAGATTTGTCTACTCAGGATAATTTTCCTCCCCACATTACCTCCAGTCACTCTTTGATGTACAATGCTGTCAGATCTTATGCAACATCCTTTTATCTTATCCAATCAGTTCGTGCGTGGTTTTCTCTGAGTCTGATACCTTGATCCAGATGTTAGAGCATTTAAATAAATCCACTTAAGTCCTTAGAATAACTGGAAGTTATTTTTAGCATAGCTGGAAACAGCCTGAGCAGTCTGAAAGAGCTCATGGATTTAGTAGCTATTATATCATGGGGTGCAACTCTTCCAGGGCTGGGTCGCACAGAAATCCCCAAATATTCCCAGATGGTTCTTTTTGCAGGAAGCCTAACGGAAGATTGGATCCGATTTGAGTTCAAAGGTGAAACTGCCCAACTCCACTGCAATTGCAGAGAGAGCTACAATCAGAGGAGAATCAAGAGATACTTTTGGGGGGCGGGTGGAGTTCAAGACAGGGTTCATCTGTAGCTTTGTAACCTGTCTTGGAACTCATTCTGTAGACCAGGTTGGTCTTGAACTTACATAGATGCCCCTGTCTCTGCCTCCTGAGTGCTGGGATCAAAGGCATGTACCACCACCACCCAGCTGACAAATTTTTACTTTAACATTTTCTCCCAGCCTCAATTTGTCTATTTAGATGAATTCTCAAGATAATTAATTAATTCAGTGATTCTGATTACTTAAACCAAAGTGATGCATTTTGCCTGAAGGATCTGGTTATTTTAGGTAAGTTTATTGTAGGCTTGAATGATTTGGACAATAGGTTTAATGGTCTGGTTTTTGTTGTATGAAGACAGCAAACAAGATTTGTCATTCCTTTATCAAAGCTATGAATGTCTTTCCTCGGAATCCTCTATTAAATAGAAGTTGCTTAATTATTTTTTTAGTTTTATTTTATTGTTTTATGTGTAAGAGTGATTTGCTTACATGCATGTAAGACACCTTGTGCATACCTGGTACCTGCAGAGGTCAGAAGAGGGTGTCAGATCCCTGGGACCGGAGTTACAGAAAGTTGTGAGCTGCCCTGAGGGTGCTGGGAATCAACCTGGGTCCTCTGGACTCAGCTCTTTAAGACTGAGACGACTCTCCATCCCTTGGAAGTTACCTAGAAGCTCTGTTAAAGTCAGTAGAATGTAGCTACTTTGTTCTCCAACCCTTAGCATGGAATCAATTACTTCTTATGTGCTTCAAGTCAACTTAGAATGGATTTTATTTATGCTAAAAAATTGTACACACATATATTATTTGAGTTCTATATAGAAAAATCTCTTTTGTCAGTAAGTGTTCATGGCTTAGACGTGAGATGTCCCCTCTAATTAATGTGTTTAACATTCGATCCCAGCTGGCAACAATGTTTTAAGAAGTTGTGGGATCTCTAGGAGGCAGGGCCTTGTGGGAAGAGGTTACTAGGGAGCAGGCCTTGTGGGTTGTTACAGGGTCCTATCCAGATACTGCCTCTTGTCTCTGCTTCCTGGCTGGTTGGTTGAGATGTGAGCAAGCAGCCCCAAGCTCCTGCCACAAAGCCTCTCTCTAAGCAAGCCTTCAGGATCATCTGTTGGAATGAATGGACTATACTGTGGAATATTCCTTTGCAATGCGTGAATATACGCACGCCACTGTGATTTGTTTAATAAATAAGCTGACTGACCAATAGCTGGACAGGATAAGGTTAGGCAGAAGAGCCAAACTAAGAATTCTGGGATGAAGGAGGGCAGAGTCAGAGCAGAGTTGAGAGAGATGCAGGAAGAAGCAAGATGAATGTCCAGTGTTGAAAGAAGGCACCGCTATGTGACAAGATAAGAATTATGGGTTAATTTAAAATGTAAGAGTTTGCTAAAAACAAGCCTGAGCTATTGCCCGAGCATGCATAAGTAATATTAAGCCTCTGTGTGGGTTATTTGGGAACTGATGTGCAGGAAAGAAAAGTCCACCTACACTGTACATGTTTAGTGTTTTCTTTATTAAGGTGAAACTACTCACCGTTCTTTAGTTCATGTTAAACATTAATGTGATGAGGGAAATTATACTTTATCTAAATTACCCCTTAAGAATGTCAACAAGATTACTGAGTTAATACTATACAGATTTGACCTTATTAGAGGAAAAAACAGTTCTGAAGCCCAAGTTTTCTTATTTTAAGTAAAATAAAATGAACTCATGCATTTTTACAGTGAAGGAAGATTTAAATAAATGCAAAAGATGATGTCCAACTGAAGTAAGAACGGTGAGAGAAAAATTATACTTCAAAATAAGATGATGCTTAATAAAAATATTGCCTTGTGCTTAGAAAGTAAAGATTGCTAAGGGAAGCCAGGTGTGGTGGTGGATGCTTGTTAGTCCAGCACTCCGGAGGTGGAAGCAAGGATTGGTTCAAGGCCAACTTCTGCTCCATAGGTAGTTCAAGGACAACCTATGCTACAAAGATAGATAGGTGGTAATTAGATAAACAGCTAGATGATAGGTGGGTAGATAGATAGCTAGATGATAGATAGATAGATAGAAAGATAGATAGATAGATAGATAGATAGATAGATAGATAGATAGATAGATAGAAATATTGCAAGGGATGAGACCTGCCCTGAAGACTCAGAGATAAGGGACCAGGAGAAGGGACAGAGAAAGAAGTCCCAGTACCCAGTGCTTCTACACACAGTTTCAGGAAGATCATTTCATGAAAATTTCTCTGTCCCCTGGAAGCTTCACACTCATAAATGCACAACATTAAAAGGAGTTATACCTGTATTTTTTAGTGCGCTAGCTTGTGTACTGATTGGTTCCTCAATACAGAAATGAGTTTGTGTGGTGTGGTATGGTGTGTATGTGTGTGTGTGTGTGTCTCTCTCTCTCTTTCTCTTTCTTTCTCTCTCTCTCTCTCTCTCTCTCTCTCTCTCTCTCTCTCTCTCTCTCTGTGTGTGTGTGTGTGTGTGTGTGTGTTATTAGACTGGCTAAAGGATGTATCTGCGTAGTCCAACAGTAGCTGTCTCATACTGGAGAGGCCTAGAATCTGGCAGGATTAAACTCAACCCACAAGGCTGGTAGCCCAATTTGCACTTGAAAGCCTGGGGGATTCCTGGAGAGCTGCTAGGCTTCAGTCTATGTGGAATTCCAAAGGAGTTGGTTTTAATATTGGTGAAAGAATGCTGCAACAACAGGATAGGTGAACTTGCCATTAGTGGGGCTGCCACCCACATTTAAGGTGGAATTTCCTGCTTCAAATAATCTGATCAAGAAAACCCTTCCCAGGAGCGGCCAGTGACTTGTGCTTTAGTCCATGCCAGATGTAGTCAATCTGACCACCATGATCAACCATCATCACAGTTAGATTTTGTTAGTTAGAGTGTGTTTATTGGTTTTCAGACAAAGGTTCACTATGTAGCCCAGGCATTGTGCCTCCACTCCAGCCTTGGCCCTGTGTTTTCTGTGGAATCATCTTCAAGTATTGTTTTGGTTTAGTTTGGGTTTTGTTGTCCCCTGGAAACAAATTACTAAAACATTCAGGATCGTCAATCTACCAGCTGTTAGGTGTCATGTCTCAGAATCCTGCTGCAGTCACAAAAGAAACAATCCTAGAACCAGGGCAACATTGCTTGGGAGTTATCAGGTTTGTCCCAGGGGGAATGGCCTCTAGAATCAGGAAGCGTTGCTTAGTAAAACACAGTCTGTCTGGGGATAATGTCCCCTCCGCATGTTCCCACAATGATTTTCTAGAAGATAAATTCCCTGCCCAAACAGCAGTCCACCTGTCTGCTGCCCTGGCCTTTCTTGTTTATTTTCATTATGAAAGAGGCAATATGTTTCCATTGTGGAAATATTAGGAACACAGACCATCAGAGTGTGGAAAAGAGAAAAAAAAAAAAGAGCTGGGTATAGCACACAGTGGTTATCCCAGAACTCAGGCAGAGGCAGAGGCAGAGGCAGAGGCAGAGGCAGAGGCAGAGGCAGAGGCAGAGGCAGAGGCAGAGAGGCAGAGAGGCAGAGAGGCAGAGAGGCAGAGAGGCAGAGAGGCAGAGAGGCAGAGAGAGGCAGAGAGGCAGAGAGGAGAGGCAGAGAGAGGCAGAGAGGCAGAGAGGCAGAGAGAGAGGCAGAGAGGCAGAGAGGCAGAGAGGCAGAGAGGCAGAGAGGCAGAGAGAGGCAGAGAGAGGCAGAGAGGCAGAGAGGCAGAGAGGCAGAGGAGAGGCAGAGAGGCAGAGAGAGGCAGAGAGAGGCAGAGAGGCAGAGAGGCAGAGAGGCAGAGAGGCAGAGAGAGCAGAGAGGCAGAGAGAGGCAGAGAGGCAGAGGAGAGGCAGAGAGGCAGAGAGGCAGAGGAGAGGCAGAGAGGCAGAGGAGAGGCAGAGGCAGAGGGAGTGCTGTTATTTTAAAGGTAACCTGAGGTATATGGGGAGATGCTGTGGAGAGAGGGAGAAACATGGAGACAGAGAGACACTGCAGATAGAGACAGACAGACAGACACACACACAGAGAGAGAGAGAGAGAGAGAGAGAGAGAGAGAGAGAGAGAGACAGAGACAGAGAGAGACAGAGAGAGACAGAGAGAGACAGAGAGAGACAGAGAGAGACAGAGAGAGAGAACAGACACACACACACACAGAGCTAGAGAGGGAATATGAGAGGAGGGGATCACAGCCTGCCACTGCCCCACACACCTCATCCCCTGGCCCAGAGTCTTTCAAGCATCATTGTGCCTGGAGGCAGTACCTTCCCTGCAAGCAATCTGAACTGACCTGGACTTTTCCAGCAGGAAGTCATAATGAAGGTTTTGGTTTTTCAGCCCCTATGCTTATGACATTACTGAATAGGCCTTTTCCATGGGCTATCCTTTCTAAACATCTTCATTAAACTGTGAACTATCTACTAAAGGAAGTCTGTGGAAAAGACAGCTTGAGCTTGCTGTCTTGAATAACTCAGTGCATGCAAATCTCTAAAAAACTCTTGCTGACATGAAAGGGGACCTGCCTCTCCTCACTTGGGCAGTTACATACAATTCCACTTTATTTTGTAAATAAAAGGGAGCCAACCATCCTGAAATACAGGGCCGAGAAAGCCTGTTCGGCTCCTATAGGCCTCATTTACACACACCTGTGGGATCTCTGATGCACATTCTAGAACCTGCCCCTAGTGGGACTGTTTCCAAGACAAGAGGTGGATGCCCTTAGGTTTAGAGTTTTAACTGACCACACAATGGGATTTGACAGCAGAATCCCACTGCTCTAATTAGGCTTTGCTGCCCCCACCCACCTCCATTGTTCCTCTTTGGAGTCTACAGGGCATAGCTAACACCATGGGTCACAAGAAACTCTGCTATTCATATCCCGAAGGCGCTTCCTGTCGAGGAAAGGAAGACACCCCCACTCACCCAAATGACAGCAAGGGAAGGAGGGCTGGGGAAGGGATGTGCGCGGAAGATGGGGAGGGTCTGGGCCCTGTGCTGGGGTTAGGGTTCCAGTTCCACTCTTCCAGGAAAGGCAAACCTGAGCACAGGCCTTACCCTCTCTAGCTTCCATTTTTCACTGTGGCTAAAATGACGCTGATAAAACCCACTTCGTAGTGTTGGCTAGTATGATGGTGAAGGGAAACACATGGACTGAAACCATAGTCCACACACTGGTCTCTATGAGGAGAAGGGGTGCAGGAGGGGAAGTGGGAGCTTTAGTGGAAAGCGTTCAGGGGACACCTAGCTTACGCAGGCTGGCCACCCAGAACAGTCCAATCCATGGTCAGACTTCCTGTGTCACTCACTCAGTGAGAGCAGTGGCTTTGTATTTCAGCAGAGTAGTGTGTTTCTCAAATAGAATTCAAAAATGTATTTAGTTAGTTAGTTATCACTCTGGGAATTGAACCTTGGGCCTTCTGTATGCCAGGAAAGTGCTCTACCACTGGATAATATCCTCAGCTGCTCCCCTGATCCTCCCGAAAGAGGATTTAAATTTCCCAGATTGGCCTTAGTTTGCTTTGCAGCAGCCTAGATCTTGAACTTTCAACCCCCCTGCTTCAGTCCTTAGAGTTGCTTAGATTCCAGGATTCTGCCAATCAGCCTAGTAGAGACTTTATTATTACTTTCATAGCAGCTATAGATACTAAAAACCTGAGGATATAAGGTAGAGTTCTGATATAATCCATACCCAGTCTCCTATTCTGCCTTGAATTGAGATGCCTTATACATTACAATTAATAAGCTAATATTAGAACTAAAAGTCATACTGCATTAAAATTTTCTTAAGTTTCTTAACCCCTTGTATTTCCTGTGTGTGCTGGAATTTGAACCTAGGACCCCAGCATTCGAATCTTGTGTTCCCCCCATGAGCTACACACCTCAGGAGTCCTCAGTGTCCGCTCTATGCTCCTGAGTCCCACACAGGACACCTCAACACATGTTGGTGTCACATCTCCTTAGATCTCTTTTGGTTAGGACAGCTCTAAATTTGTCACCATTGTGATGATAGTAAGTACCCTTGTCATCTCATTGTAACAGCTCATCTCCATCATCTGAGCTATTACTCTCCCACCCCACCCCATCCTATACCCGAGAGTGGGACCCATCCCCCCACCTCCTTGAGGGCAGAATATTTGCATAAAATTGTGATTCTTTTGCAGTAGAAATTTATCATTTTTTTCTCCTCTCATCTTAACTAGAATAATTGATTTTAGTTTTACTGAACCCCACTGGAAACAAATCCAAAGCCAATGTATTCCAAATTGATGGAATTTTCCATAATTAAGCATTAGAGTTTGTCATACACTTAGGTTGGGCATGGGGGTGGGGTAGAGGACAGATGACAGAAACTGAGATGTATAAAACCTGAATTAATCTTTTAGTTGATTGTTCCAAATGACAGCTTTGGAGCCAGCATTTCCTTCGATAACCTTATATGGAAAGACCTGAAAATGAATAAGGAATTAAAACGACCAAACAGGTGGGATGGTCAGAACCAATATGAATGAATAGCTATGAGCCAGGTGGAAAAGCATCTCTGGCGAGTTTGAACTGGTGCCTCTGCCTGCCTGAAAATGTGCTTTCGGTGTTTCAGGCCATGGGCACCCTTTTTGGCAGGAATCCTGTGTCGACTCAGGAAGGAGCCCGTCTCCAAGCTGCTCCTAAAACACCCATGGACCTAACATTAGCCCTCTAAAACCGCACGCCAGCAGCAACCTGAGCATCAAAAATCACACCTCGGCATCACTGTAATTTGCCAAATAGCTAAAACTCTGCTTGAACTTTTCCTTAGAGAGAATCTGCTTAAAACTAGAAAGAATATGTTTGGGTTCATTCGTTTATAAGAAAATGAGAGGCAACAGGACAGCACATGTCTGCTGCAATCCCAGCGCTTGGGATGCAGGAGTAGGATTGCAAGTTCCACCCAGCTGGGGCTGTGTAGTGAGATACTATATAAAAAATAAAAAGGAAAGAGAGGAAAGGCAGAGAACGAAAAGAAAAGGGGACAAGGGAGATTATCCTGGGATATGCCTGTAAAGTCCTTTCTACATTTGTCTGGTCAGATAAAACCATAGGCACCATCATCTCCATCCTCCCCCCCCCTTCCTTTTTCTTTTTCCGTGGAAGTGATTCAAATTTTCTCCCAAAGGGGGTGGTGAGATGGCTCAGCAATTTAGTGCAGTCTGCCCTTCCAGATGACCAGGGTTCTATTTCTAGCACCCACACGACATCTCATAACTGTCTGAACTCCAGTCCTGGGGAATCCAGTGCCCTCTTCCAGGCTCGAATGTGGCACAGACATAAAAGCATATGAAACATCTATTCACCTAAAAAAATGTCTTCCATACTTAGGTTTACAGAGGGAGGCACTGACCGCACATTTCTCCAAAGCTTACCCCCGAGCAGAATGGCAGAGTCCCTGCACTCCTGCTCTGCCCCAGGAACAGCGTTCCAGGGATGGTGACACATCTCTTTGGAAAGCTACCCATTCTCTGGTCTATAACAAGCACATTCCCCAGCAGCGGCAGCCTCGGCTCCTGTCCTGTCCTGTTCTGCCCTGCTTTTACCCTCACCTGAGGGAGACAGGCCTTCATTTTGACCTATGATCTCAGGCCATTGAAATGAACAGAAGGGGAGCTGGAGAGATGGATAAGCGGTTGCTCTTCCAAAGAATCCAGGGTTCAATTCCCAGAACCCACATGGCCTCTCCCAGTGGTCTATAACTCCAGTTCCAGGGCATCTGACACCCTCACACAGACATACATGCTGGCAAAACACCAATGCACATAAAAATAAACAAATAAAATGCACAGAAGGTGAGGAGGAGTGGGGAAGAAAAGGAAGAAAGAAAGAAAGAAAAAAAAAAAAGAACAGTGCTTAAAAGAGCCCCAAAGATAGCTTAGTGGCTGTTCTTAAAGAGTGATCATGGCTGACGCAGAGTCCATCATTTTCCTACTACCCGAGGGTACAGTGAGTGGCAAGCCACCTTGATTCAGCAGAAGAGGCCCAAAGAAAAAGGCGTGGGGGTCAAGTGTCGTCTCAGAGTGGTTTCTCTAAAGTGTGGCCCTACACTTTCACAAGTAGATGTGACAGTGAGTCTGTGTCCCATGACCTAGCAGATGCCTAGTGTCATCTTTCAGGGTACTTTGAATCGGGTTCGTTCTTAACCATTGTTTTTCATTTTGCAAGCGCGTAGACCACGCTTTTGCTTGCTCTTGGGTCTCACTTGGGAATTTGGTGTAGCTCTTTTTATTTTCTTAAATAAGATTATCAATAGAAGTTTGTGTTCATGAGATATTTTCTTTTCCAATTGGCTCAACTACTGAGAAAAAGCCAGTTAAGGTTTTACAGGTATGTGGTTTCCCAGCTCTCAGCAGAGGTACAGTCAAATGCACAGGGCAACCACAAGAAGAAATCCGGGAATTAAATATTCTCTCCAGAGCCCTGGGCTTAACAGAGTTACTCAAACAGACTTCACCAGCCCCAAGTATGTCCACTGGTGTTCATCCTTCCTGCATCGGCTTCACCAAGCATTCCCATTGTATTTCTGCACAGGATGCCAAGAGCCACGCTGCGTCATGATGTGTACTCATGACTCGTGGGCTTCTGAGAGCCAAAGAATTTCATTAGGCTTCATTTGAGAAGCAAAACTCCATGCTGAGTTCCTGGAGTCACTTCGAGTATTAAAAGAGAGAAAGGTACGCCTGCTGAGTGGAGTAAGTTCCCTAGTGTTGGGAGCACAGCCTCCCTCAGCCATTCCCTTCTGTGATCATATCTAGATGTGCCATTCTAATTACCTGTGCCCCTTCCAGACCACGTCCAGTGTCTGAAGCTCATTCTGGGCCCCTGACTTCAGTGATACCTCAAGCTACTGCGGTCTACAATCCATGGAACCCCCTCATCTCTTCTCTTCTACCTCCTCCCCATTTCTTTCTCCTTTCTGCTCTCCCCATGCCTTGATAGTATCATGCTGTGATGCCCAGGCTAGTCTTGAACTTGGAATGTCATTGCCTTGTCTTCCCAAGTACTGGGATCACATGTACATGTCACTACGTCTGGCATCTCATCATTCTTGAAAACAAATAGACTTCAAAAACTCTCTCCTAGTGGCTTGCACCTTTAGCCCCAGCACTCCAAAGGTAGAGTTAGGAAGATCTCTGTGAGTTTGGGGTAAGCCTACTTTACATAGAGAGTTCCAAGCCAGCCAGGGCTATACAGTGAGACTCTGTCTCCAAAACAAACAAACAAGCAAACAACAAAACTGGATCTTTCAGCCACTGCAGTTAGAGCCTTGTCTCTACTCCACCACCCAAGCTGCATTTGCTGAGGTCTCCAAGGACCTCTGTACAAACCCAAGTGCCACATCAAAAACCTCTCATCCTCTCACATTGATGAACACCCTTTGACAGAGTTGATCATTTGTTCTCCTTAAAATGCCTTCTTGGTTTCCAGCTCATAGGGCCTTTCCACCCTCCATCACAGGTCACCCCCTTTCATCCTTCCCCTCTTGCTCTCTGACTTCTGAGTACAGAGCTGAGAAGTCACCCAAGGCTCTGGCCTTAAGCCTCACCTCTTTTCATACTCTTGATTTTCCCAGCTAGTTTCATGAATTTGAACACTAATAGGGGAAGTCCTTCTGTGTATATGTTTGTCTTATTGGTTGATAAATAAAGCACTGTTGGCCAATAGGGAAGCGAGATAAGTGGGGCTGGGAGTTGAGGAAGATTCTGGAAAATTTAGTGAAGAAGAGAGTCGCCATGTGAACCTGGGAAGAGGGGATTCATGCCGTTGGCGTCCTCTATAAGTCTTTATAAAATATATAGATTAATGGTTATGGTTGATACTTAAGACAGAGCTAGCACACAAGAAATTCTAGTCATTGGCCAGCAACATTGTAACTAATATAAGACTCTTTGTGTTATTTGGGGGCCCTAACACGGCGGTGGAACCCAGGCGGCTGGCGGAGTTATCGTTACAGAACACGTCACCTGATTATTTTCAAGACTGTGTTTTGAGACTGATTGCACAGCTTTTCTGCTCTCTGAACTCTTCTATCCAGCCACCTGCTTGCAATTTCCCCCTGGATAGGTCATTAGCATCTCACAGGAATGTACAAGGCCGAGCTCCTGCTTTCTATGCCCCTAGACTTCTGCTTCAGTTTTTATCCAATTGGTTGCTCAATCTAACCTTCTGAAAGTCGTAGTATGTATGCATGCATAAGTGTATGTACTTATGTATGTCAGATATACATTCTTATGTATTTAACACCAGCCCTTAAAGTCATCCTTGACCCTCCTCCTTTTTCAGAGTAAACCTTGCTGCCTCACTCTAGACTCAATGACAGGCAGCTCTGGACCGCTTCCTCCTGCCTCCATCATAGTCACCTTGAGCTCTGATCTCATCTCCCAGCTTTTGCCCCCTCCTTTGGTTTCTGCTAACACAGCTGCCAGCCTACTCTTATTAGATAAAACTCAGGTCATGGCTTCACTTGTCATCACGGCTTCTGTGGCATTCATCTCACTTTGAAGAAAAGCCAGAGTTCTTGTCATGGACCCAAGATCCTACAGCACATGCCCCACTCTATTTACCTGCTGCACCCACCCCTCAAGGCCCCAGCCAAGTTACCATAGCATCCACATTAGGATTTTGGCAAACAATGGTGACTCTGTTCTTTACTTTTCTCATCTATATGATGGGAATAATACTAGCCCCCATATTGAGATCAAGCTGTGCCTTACCCTAATTTACTCCATATTGTATAAGACAGTGATTTGTCACTACTTTATACAATATGTGCTTGGCTCTAGGAGACTCCACTTTCCACGGAGTGGAAAATATATCTTGTTCATCTCTCTTGTTCACTGTGCCTATTCACTGGAACTTCAGGTCCATAGGATGGGGAACCTGGTCTGGTCTGTACCCTGTAACAATCCCATCATGTAAGACATTGCCTCTGCTGGACAGTAGTGGCACACACCTTTAATCTCAGCACTCAGGGGGCAGAGGTAGGTAGATCTCTGTGAATTCGAGGATAGCCTGGTCTACAGAGTGAATTCCAGGACAGCCAGAGCTGTTACACAGAAAAACCCTGTCTCAAAAAACAGAGAGAGAGAGAGAGACATCGAAAGAGAGACATTGAGAGAGAGAGATTACCTTTCACGGTACCTTTTCAGGAGTTGTCAGTGTGCATTGTTAGACACTTAGGAGCCAGTAAGAAAAACTTGCTGCAGATTTACTTCCATAAGGATGTACATATAAACAAAAACTAGAACTCTCTTATCTCAGGCATTGGTGGGGGCCTAGATAAAAATTATGTTAATTGCTGGCAGGTGGCCAGCCTCTCCTGCAGTCATAGAAAGACTCTTGGCATGCTGGGTGGGCATGCTTGGCTCTATTTTAATCAAGATGCCTTAGTCTTAAAATAGTGTTTTAATTTGAACATGGTGGCACATGATGGTAAATCCAGCACTGAGGAGACTGAGACAGAAGGATTGCCATGAGTTCAAGACCAACCTGGCTACTGCATAAGACCATCTCTCTGACAATGAAATATGTATATTTCAAGATAGTATATATAACTTACAATAATATATAACATATAAAAGTATTATAACATATAAACATTATTTTCAAAATTATATATATATATACATATATATATATATAATTTCAAAATAAAACCCAGTGTTTTCTCTTAGTGATTTCTGAGTAGACTCTTCCCTCCAGTGTTACTATGGAGAACAACTATCCCATGGGTAGCCCCAAACCTTTGGTGAAATGGGGTCTATAAACATGAGACAGAATGGTCATTCTGGATTTCCCACCAGCTCTAGAAAAAGAACAAAAGAGCCTCAGAACAGTTGGCTTAAGAGTTCCTTCCTCAAAGAGAGCAGAATTGTGGCTATTAGGCTTCAATGTGGGTCTTTTAACAATGGGGAAATGATTGGTTTAAGGATATAAAACTACAGTTGGACAAGAGGCATGGACTCTCTGAAGTCTTGAGGTCTACTGAGAGCATGATAAATATGGTTGATAACAATATGCTATATTTTAAAAGTTGTGAGATAGTATACTTTAAGTGTTCTCAAAACAAAAATGATGAATATGTGTGATATAACATGTTAATTGGTTTAATTTACCCATGCCTTTGTGGACATACTGTATTATGTATCATAATTGTGCATGACTATATTTATGAGCTAAATAAATGAATGGAAAAAAAAAAGAGTTCCTTCTTCCCCCTCAACTGAAGAATGGATAGAGAAAATGTGGTACATTTACACAATAGAGTACTACTCAGCAGAAAAAAACAATGGAATCTTGAAATTTGCAGGAAAATGGATGGAACTTGAGGAAACCATTCTGAGCAAGGTAACCCAATCACAAAAAGACAAACATGATATGTACTCATATGTGGATTTTAGACATAGAATAAAGGTTTACCAGCCTACAATCCACACTGCCAGAGAAACTAGTAAACAAGGAGGACCCTAAAAGAAACAAACATTGTCCCCTGGAGAAGGGGAAAGGGTCACCATCCCCTGAGCAAATTGAGAGCACGGGAAGAGGGGGGAGGGAGCTAGGAGAATGAGAAGGGAAGAAGAGGAAGGATGCAGAGGTCATGAGGGAGCAGAAAGGTTGAGTCAGGTGTAGATTAGAAGAAAGGATATGTGATAGGTAGGGCTTTAGTTGGGGGGATGGTAGGGGAGGAGGGGAGGGAGAAGGGAACTGGGATTGTCATGTAAATCAATCTTGTTTCTAATTCAAATAAAAAAATGATAAAAAAAAAGAGTTCCTTTCTCATAATTGTTTTGTATGGCACTGGTTTGTGTTTGTGTTTGTGGTTGTTTGGTTTTAATAAAAGTGAACCATGTCCAGTGCAGGCGTGACTCCTGTCCAGTTCTGCTGTGTGCAGGGAACATGTAGGGTTGGCCTCAGGGCTACACCTGTACACAGCCCTGCTATGGTTTAAGGTCTACAATGAGGTGAAGATAGGGCAGCTGGATTTCCTGTTTAGGAAGTGGTCTTTTTCATAACCCAGTGTTGCCTCTTCCATTCCTGAGATGAACCAGTTTCATGAAGGCTGTGGAGACTCTGCCCAGTCCAGCGGTTTACCACTGTGACAGTGAACACATGCCTTGGGGCGCCTATTCCTCCCTGGCAAAGGTCTGATTCTATAGCCTCTGGCCACCTTCAGCTCCAAGCCACACCCTCATCGTCATCCCATGAGCACACCAAACAGGTTAGCCTGGCTAGACGGTGGCTGAGGTGTCTGCAGCAGAAGGGAAGTACAGTCATGTACACACCCCATGACGGAAGCCCAACAGATGCTGGAACATGAAGGGAACAAGGATCCAGCTTCCTTGTGGCCTAAAATACATAGAGTAATTTCATAGAGGGGAGTTTCCTTGTGTGTGTGTGTGTGTGTGTGTGTGTGTGTGTGTGTGTGTGTGTGTGTGTGTGTGTGTGTGTGTGTGTGTGTGTGAGAGAGAGAGAGAGAGAGAGAGAGAGAGAGAGAGAGAGAGAGAGAGAATTTCATATTATCTGTATGGATAGGGAGAGAGAGCACTCAGAAATTAACCCTGTCTATGTGCATGTGGAGATTAGAAGACAATTTTGGGGCATCTGTTCTTGCCTTCCATCTTCTTTGCAATACAGCCCTCTCTTGCTGTTCCTGCTGCAGGCTAGCTGGTCCTGTTTCTGTTTCTGCTGCTCTGGAAGCTAGTTGGAGCTTCCGGATGACCTCTCTGTCCCCACTTCTCATCTCCCCAAGAAGTGCTGGGATTACAGATGTGCATTTCCACACTCAGCTGTTCATGTGGGCTCCAGGGATCTAAACTCAGGTCATATGTTTGGTGCACGAGACCATCTCCTAGTCCTCAATATGTACAAACCTCAGAGCCATAAAAACAGTTTGCCCTGCCAGGGATAAGTTCCGTGGACTGTTTCACATACCTGCCCATCAGATGAACTGCTTGCTCTCCAAGTCTCTGCCCTCCTAGCTGTAGCAAATGTACATACTCACCCATCAGGTGAACTGCTCTCCAAGTTTGTGCTCTCCTAGCTGCAGGAGATGTAGGCAGACAGAACTTCTTTGGATGTGCTTAAGTGTATTTGTTGGCTTTCCTATTTCAAGTGCATGCCCTGCATCAATTGATCTGGCTCTCTTTTCTCCTGTGTTCTGAGAACTAAGAACCAACCAGCCAAGACATGGTTCCATAGGTTCCATATGGATGAAGCACAAAAACCCAGTCTATCCTGGGGCCAGCTTCACTTGACATGGATTTTGAGCAACTCTTACCATTTGGAGGAAATTCTCTCTCTCTATCTCTCTCTCTCTCTCTCTCTCTCTCTCTCTCTCTCTCTCTTCCTTCTTTTCCTCCCTTTCCTTCCTCTCTTCTTCCTTCTTTCCTTCCTTCTTTTTTTCTTTCTCTCTTTCTTCCTTCTTTTTTTTTTTTTTCTGTTTTGGTTTTTTGATAGGATTTCTCTGTGTAGCCCTAGATGTCCTGGAACTAGCCCTATAGATCAGGCTGGCCTCAAACTCAGAGATCCACCTGCCTCCACCTACCAAGTGCTGGCATTAAAGGCAAGCACCACCATGCCTGGCAGGAAATGATTGATAAAACCTGGCAGCTGGACTAAGGAAGTAGCTCAGTTGCTAGAGTGTCTGCCTAGCACGCATGAAGCCTTGAGTTCAACCCCAGTAAAGAGTGAACCAGGCACAATGGTACATGCTTATAATTCCAGCTCTCTAGAAGCGGAGGCAGGAGGATCAGGAATTAGTTCAAGGTTATCCTTGCCTACATATCAAGTCTGAGGCCAGTCTGGGCTAGATGGGACCCTGTCTTTAAAAACAAAACAAACAAACAAACAAACAAAAACCATGGCTACATCAATAGGCCATTCATGGTTCAGTTACTGCTTTTTGTTTCACTATTGCAAGGTCTCTGTAGGACCCAGTAAGCAGCTTGCACATAACATAACCTCTGCCCAAGTATTTTTGCATTTGAGTGACTGTCCCTGAGCCTTCCGCTAGACCAGTGGTTCCTAACCATCCTGACACTTTGACACCTCATGTGGTGAGCCCCAACCATAAAATTATTTTCACTGCTACTTCATAACTGTAATTTTGTTACTGTTAGAATTTGTAATGTAAATATCTGATATGCAGACCCCAAAGAGTCACAACCCACAGGTTGACAAGCACTGCTCTAGATCATCTTCTCACCACAGCTAAAACCATTCCCTTCAGACAGGTGATAGCTGTGCTTCACAGACTTCACATAATTAGAATCCGAGCATCTGTGTTGCACATGTCTGTATGTACATGTGCACACACACACATATTTATATATACACACATCTGCCCGTGCATCTGCCTACCCGCATGTGCATGGCTTTCCGTTTCATAGGGAATGTGTCTGTTTTTGTTTGTACTGTTTATGAAGTTCTCTTTTTTGCTGTCCTCCACACTTAAATTTCCAGTTGCCTCTGTCAGAGTGTAAAAACCCAAGGGTACTAGGCTCTAAGAGCAAAATATTTGTCAATAAAGCATAAAACAGATTAATCTATGGGGAGAGACTAAGCTATGTTTCCCAAAGGCAATATACCTACTGAACAATTGGTTTTATAATGTAGCATCATTGTTGAGTTTTAAAACTATGTGTATATGTGTGTCTGTGTGTAGGTACATGTGTGAGTGCAGGAGCCCTCATAGTACAGAAGAGAGCACCAGAGCTCCTGGCAGTTGTGAGCCACCTGCAGTGGTGGTGAAAACAAATGAGTCCTCTACAGGAGCAGCAAGTGTCCTGGGCAATCTACCCAGGCCCCTCATTGCTGAGTTTTTGCATTCATTTGAGCAAAATGTCTTTTGTTATGTCTGTTCCTGTTGGATTTTTTAAAAGAATACAAGTAAATAAATAGAAGGATAAACAAAACCACTCCAAACTGGTTTTTCTCATTGGAGAAAAAAACCAAGTCTAGGACTAGGTGAGGGAAAACATGAAGTTTGCCCGAACTATCTTTATGTGCTAGAAGTAAGAACACCCACAAGAATGTGGGGTTGTATAGAAAGATCACAGGATCTAGCTATAGGGTGTTCCCGTGAATGCCAAATCAGGGACATTAAGAATCAAAATAACTTTCAAGAACAGCAGTTAGCAACCTGACTAAAACAGAGCTAAAGTAATGTAAATAAAGAAGGAAGGCCTTTATGTCATAATAAACTATGATGTATAAGCATATAAAAGTGATGGGTTAGAAAAATCTCCATTTGGAGAAGAGGAAGGATGCAGAGGTCATGAGGGAACAGAAAGGTTGGTGGCCATCAGTGGTACTAAAGTTGGTGGGACAAGGTATGAGAAGTAACAGCATGCTTGTGCTCCCCCCCCCCAACACACACACTCCTCACACACAGAGAGACTCAAAACATTGCATCTCCAGACACTAATTAGAGAAGGTGACAAGTGGCTGCTCCATTGAGAGACCTGGATATCCCACCTCCCTGATGAAATGTTAATGCTGCTTTGCTTCCTGGTGCCACATGACTGAAATGATCCCTGCCCAAAGTGTGTAACCGAAATCCAGTCCAGAGAAGACAGACAAAGCAAACTGAGGACAGTCCTGGCTACACTCTTCTGAAATGTCTGTAAGGTACAGGTAAGCCAGAAGCCTCTGCAGACAGAGGGCCCACCGGCCTGAATGAAGGACTCAAGTGGAGTTGCGAAAGAGCGTGAAGTTCCTTTTGCTATATCTCAGAGGCAAATGCCATTTGCGTTGTTCCTGGCAGCTTATCAGATTACCAAGAACATGGTAGTTTCTAGAAACACAAGTTGATCTTCCCATGATTCATCAGTATCCCTGTTGATTTCCTCTGGCTGTCCCAGTGGCTTCCAGCCTTCTCCAGCTCCCCTCTGTGGTCCATGGTCCTCTTCCTCCATCATCAAGGCCTCAGTGCTGTGCAGAGTCTTTCCCTTATATTTTTGATTGTGAGCCTAGCCTTTAATGGCTAAGCAATCCCTCCATGCCCAGAATCCTTCTCATATTGCCTCAGATGCCCTTTTCTTCTGCTGCTGCTGCTATAGGAACCTTTGTGGTATCACTGAGACAAATGCCATTTGATAATGCCTAGATAATCCAAGGAAAGCTCCTATTTAAAGGTCAGCTGGTGAACAATTTAATTACCTTAGTAACTTCAATTCCTCTCTGCCATGTAACCTCAGGTACTCACGGATCCAAGGTTAAGATGAGGGCATCCTTGTGGGATGTCCTTGTGCCTACCATAGCTGGTGACATCTGAATAATGGGTGTGGATTAAATGGTGTGATATCCATGCCAATTTCCCCATTTTAACAATCCTGCTGGATTTATATGAGAATATCTGTCACTGGGCAACACGAAGACAAGTGTTAGGCCTTGTGTACTTAAAATATTCTGTTTTTCTTTCCCTTTCTTTGGGAAAGAAATTGAACGAAAGAGAGAGGGAGGGTTAAAGCAAAGTGAGATATTAACATTTGGGAGTTCTCAGAAAAAAAGTCTTGAGTTTTGGGAGGGTTTATCTCATTTACCGTTTTTTCTCCAAGTCTGAATCTATAATAGAACATTTTAAAAACTTAATCCTTCCTAATTAAATTTTTGATGTCTAATGATGAGGGATGTCCTTCTGTATATATGTTTCTCTCTCTCTCTCTCTCTCTCTCTCTCTCTCTCTCTCTCTCTCTCTCTCTCTTTTGAGACAGGGTTTCTCTGTGGCTTTGGAAGCTGTCCTGGAACTAGCTCTTATAGTCCAGGCTGGTCTCGAACTCACAGAGATCCACCTGCCTCTGCCTCCCAAGTGCTGGGATTAAAGGCGGTGCCACCAACGCCCAGCTTATATGTTTCTCTTATTGATGAATAAAACACTGTTTGGCCAATAGCCAGTAGAGGTAGGAAGATAGGGAGTACTAGGAAATGAGGAGAATTCTGGGAAAGGTAGGCAGAGGGAGACCAAGGAGATGTCATGGAGGGACCGGGAAAATAGGATGGGCCAGGTGTTCTCAGGTAAGATAAGGCCATGTAGAAATACATAGATTAGTAGTTATGGGTTAATACTTAAGACAGAGCTAGCCAGTAAGAAGCCCTAGCCATTGGCCAACAGTTTAATAATTAATATAGCATCTCTGTGTGTTCATTTGGAGCTGAAGTGGCGGGACCTGGTGAGACAAGAAAACTACACCAACAATCTAACATATACTTAACAAATCTGAGCATATTATGACTGGCATGTATATTTGGATGGAAAATTTTAAAATCTTATTTGGAAATTTGAGTAAAATGAAAATTATTTTCAATTTATAGTAACAAGCTACACACTGGGAAGTGAAAGGAAGTCATTTATCTGGAACTGTATACACCTGTTGACTATAACTTGGCATATGAATGTTTGCTGTTTCAAATTCCATTCTTTAAAAATGGGCCTGGAAGAGAAAGATTGACATTTAAAAGTAGATTTAAAATAAGAGTCAGGCGTGGTGATGCACACCTTTAATCTTAGCACTAGGGAGGCAGAGGCAGGAGGATCTTTGTGAGATTCTAGACAGCCTGGTCTACAGAGTGAGTTCCAGCACAGCTGGAACTTTATAGTGAGATCCTATCTCAAACAACAACAACAACAACAACAACAAAAAGCCCAAATACTCCAAAACCCACAAAAAGTAGATTAACTAACAAACCCACATCTTAGTTAATAGTACTGCATCAAAGTTTGGAAACACTGTCTTGCTATGCATCCCAGGCTGGCCACAAACTCCTGTGTGCTGGAACTACAGCCATGATTACGTAGTTTTATTGTTCTGAACACTAGGACTGTATATTTGCCACCATGCTCAGTGGTTTCTTTCTTTTTAAAAATAATTTTGAAATTATTATTGTATGTGTGAATGACGGATGAGAGTCAGAGGATAGCTTTGTAAATTTGGTTCTTTCCTGCCATCTTTACTTGAATTATAGGGATAGAACTCAGATCACCAGGCCTGTGCAGCAAGCTCCCTTACCCACTGAGCCATCTTGCCAGCCCAGTGATTTCTTAATATAGATAAATGTACTAGGGTCTATCAGGTGAAAAATGCTAAAGAAGCTGGATGCCGAGCAAATAGGACTGCTATCTCTTTTCTGTAAACCTTAAATATTTCCAAATAAAAAGGTCTAGAGAGCAGGAGAGTTGAGTACAAGGCACTCATCCCCATGAAATGCTGGAGTGAATGGAACTTACTCAAAGCTGACTATTGTTGCTGAAAAGCAAAAACATCGGTAGAAATGGGAAGGAGAAGGAGAGGGAGAAACAGGCACCCTGAGAGAGGGGTAGGAGCATCGTGGTGCTAGAGGATGATCAGCTTCCGAGTAGCAATCACACTACTTTCTGCTAAGGCTAGAAAAGGAATCCACAGCAACTTATGATCATTTACAATTACCTGACAGAAGCTTGGAAAGGGTGAATGGGTCAAAACCAGGAGAGAGACAGCTGCAGGACATGGAGGCTGCTGAGCAGCCAGCACACCCTGGGCTCCCCCCTCCGGCTTACCTTTCAAATGAGGCATCAAGAAAATGGCCACGAAGGCACGGTGGTTACTCACTTATTTATTTTTATGTTACGTGTATGACTGCTTTGCCTTCATGTGTTTGTGAACCATGTGAGAAGAGGGTGTCGGGTCCCCTGGGATAGGAGCTATAGAGGACAGAGCTGCCACATGGGTGCTGGGAACTGAACCCCAGTTCTCTGCAAGTGCAACACACGCTCTTCACCACTGAGCCAGTCTCTCCAGCCCCATGAAGGTACTTTCTAAAACACAAAGCTATCTCAGCACTACCAATGCTGACAGAGCCCACCTGAGACCTGGGTGACAGCACTCATGCCTTGAACCAGGCCTGCTGGTCTGGGCCGGCCCGCTGAGACAGCACTGCACAGACTGTAGCAAGGAGGGTATCAAGTCTCAGCACACGCTCTCGCCACGCTGAGCATGTAATCATGGAAATCACAGCTTGCCTCTTGAGGCTTCATCTTGGGTGCTGGCTCAGCAGCCCCGAAGCTGTAATCCACCATTGGACAGCCCATCTCCCAGACAGTCCTGTTCAGGCTGAGCTTGTGCTGACTCCGCACTAACCTCACACAGAGGCAATGTCGGGAGCAAAGAGGCATCCATGGAACCAGCTGAGAAGAGGTTAAGGAAAACCAAGATGGACGGCCATCCTAGAAGAGATCTCAGGTCTGCTCTACAAACCTTTAACACTAACCAAATTAACAGAACAAATTTGATAGTTGCTTTGAGCTACTGAAATGATTGAGGATCTCGGTATGATGGTAGACCACTTAGGCTTGCTCTGTCCCAAAAACACCATCTGAAATTCAAGTTGCCAAGGTCAACAGCAAACTGCTGACTGTCTCACCAGCCCCAAGAAAGTTTTCTTTTTCTTTTTCTTTTTTTGAGTCAGGGTCTCACTGTGTACCCCGGCTGGCCTAGAACTCCTTGTATAGACTAGAGTGATCTAGAATTCACAATGATCTGCCTGCCTCTACCTCCCAAATCCTGGGATTAAAGGCATGTATGTACCCGGGCAAGGTTACACTCATGATCAAAGGCCACATGCTGAACTTTATTTATTTTTTTTAATGTGCATTTGTGTTTTTTGCCAGGGGTTTTGGGGCTCCTTGAAACTGGAGTTATAGACAGGTTTGTGGGTGTTGGGAATTAAACTCAGGTCCTCTGGAAGAACAACCAGTGCTCTTAACTGCTAGCCATCTTTCCACGCCCCACCCTGGCCTCATGCTGAACTTTTGACAGACACCAACTGCCCCGCTGTATGTTTATGGCCTATACTCAGTCTAAGGCTTAGGAGAAGGAGAACACAACTGATTGGTTAAAATTTTACCTAAAACCATTCCCAAGAGTTAGGGAATTGGATCAGGTTGCGGGAGGGGCTATGGCTACAATCCACAGATGCAAAGAGATAGTATGATGGGAGGCTGGAAGCCAGCAGAAGAGGTCTTGTCAATCAGGTCTCACAAGCCAGTTGTGGAGTACGTGGCATCACGTGCTATGACATTTGGTACCAGTGGTTTTGTTTAACTTCTTTCACACAAGAGCCTCAGTCTATGCTTAGGTAGGAGTGCTGAGGGTACAGAATGGGGGTAGGGGGAGGGGAGACAGACAAACCAAGCAGTGTGAGAGGAGAATCAGTTACTTCCTTTACCACTCAGGCAACCTCAGTGACCCGTCTATGCCTCCCAGCCTAAGTGTATCACTGCAGATGGGAGTGACTTGGTGAGGAAAGATAAATCAAGGATGCTTGGATTTAATGAACACACCTGAAAGTCATTCTAGCAACCAGGCAGGCCTGGGATGTTAGACTCAGGATGGACTGGGAGGTTCTAACAGAGTAGGTGACACATGGCATCAGGTTATACTGTCCTGGGGAAAGGGAAGGAAGAACTTTGGACAGAGAGGAGTTAAAGCAAAGACAAAGAAGTGTCCTAACAGATTTTAGTATGTTCCTTTCTCAGGTTTGAACTCCCAACAGAGGGACCCTTTGGATTTTTGATGCATTTTTGCTATCTTTTGAAGCATGCATTTCACTCCTACTTTAGGGACATCCCTCACTAATGTGGAACCAGTGTACCCATCCCAGGGGGCAGGGCACAGTTCCCCTGAGCCAGAGCTGACTCTAAGATTACTTACTCCACCACCCTGCTTGCTGTTTTTTTTTTTTAATTACCCTTAACATTTTTAAGAATTGTGTTTATATGTGAGTGTGTGTGCACACGTGCATGTACACCTGTGAGTGCAATTGCATGTTGAGTCAGAAGAGGGTGATGGAACCTTTGGAGCTGGAGTTACAGGCAATTGTGAGCTGCCCAATGAAAGTGTTCACAACTCCTCCTGCAGCCTGGTCTTCCAGATTAAGCAGTGGGTGCTCTTAACCACTGATCCATCTCTCCACCACCACCATTAATAATCACTTCCTTTAGACCTGCTTAGGGTGAACAGGCAATTCCAAGCCATTTAAAATTGCCCAGTTTCTATTTTCATGAGTATGGGACTGGGAGAGTTGCTCTTCCTGCTGTCTGGGTCCTTCACTTTCTACCTCACCATCTTCTTGGGGTGCTAGGTGTCCCATTTTGGGCTTAAGTGAAGCTGGTGTTAAGATGTTAAGGTGTTTATTTAAGGGGAGACTTTGAATCAGGTGATGGCAGCAGCTTTTAGCCACTTCACCCACTACTCCTCCATGGTAACTAAAGAATTAACATTTGCTTCTCAATCCGACCCTGTGAATCCGAGGGGTGGGGGTGGGGGGCAAGTATCCAGACAAAGGTTAACTAGTGCCCCCAAATATTTCTCTGAGGAAGTCCAATCAGAAGAGCTCACTGGTTTTTGGTTTGTTTTTTTGTTTTTTGAGACAGGGTTTCTCTGTGGCTTTGGAGGCTGTCCTGGAACTAGATCTTGTAGTCCAGGCTGGTCTCGAACTCACAGAGATCTTCCTGCCTCTGCCTCCCGAGTGCTGGGATTAAAGGCGTGCGCTACCACTGCCTGGCAAGCCCACTGGTTCTTTACAGGTACCATGCTTCTAACAATCTATGATTCTAGGAAAGGAGGCAGGGGACTCACAGGGACTTAGGGTGATCAGCAGGGAACCGGGGAGGTCAAGGGAGAATTTGCAGGCCCCAAGCCTTCCTGCCATTTCTAGCTCCAAAATGTCTCACCTGGTGTCCAGCTGGGGATGGAGCTAGGTGTATCACGTCTGCCCTGTTAATGCAGGCTGCTTTCTTTCCCTTTTAGTCTATTGTAAGTCTGAGTGAATTTCTCATCTAAATACACTTACATACAGAAAGGTAACTTCCCACATGCATCAGGGAGCCCAATCATTTGAAAGCAGCTCCCGTGTGATTGACCAGATATTGAGGCCACACCAGGGTTTCTGAAAGCTCCAGCTGGCAGGCCCATGGCATATTTTATTATTTGGTTTCTTTTTGTGTGTCTGATGTGTCTCTGTGTGCATGTATTCCAGTATGTGAGTGCAAGTGAATACCCATATATGCAGAGGTCAGAGGTCAACCCTGGGTGCTAGTCCCTGCTATCCACCTTGTTTGATACAGGGTTGTTTACCACTAATATGGCAGGCCAGTTGGGTACGAACTTCTGCCTGTCTCTCCTCTCACTGTAAGAGCACAAAGATCAGATGTATGCCATCGTGCCCTGCTTTATAAGAAGGTTCTAGAGATGCAATTCCCATTTTGTGTTTACACTGCAAGTGCTATGCTCAGTGAACCAAGGTCTCTCTGTAGCTCAGGCTGGGTCTCTCTGTAGCTCAGGCTGGCCTCAAGCCTTCCTGCCTTGAGTGCTGGGATCACAGACACATGCCACCTTGCCCAGACTCTTGTAAGCAGTTTTACTGAAGTACATCAAGGCTCCTCATTGCTTCTCTCTGGTCTTGGGTCACTTCTGTGCTGCAAGAGTTGAGTAACACAATCTAGCTCTGTAAAGAAAAAGTCTGCTAACTTCTGGATGACAATGAACTTTACAATTTGAAGAAGGTTAAAAAAAAAAAAATGTTGAGGCTAGTGATCCCAGGTGTTCAGAAGCCGAGGCAGGAAGATCATAAGTTCAATGCCTACCTGGACTACACTGAGACACTGTCTCAAAATAAAGGGTTAAAAAAAAAAAAAAAAAAAGGGAGATCTGGGTGGATGTGGCTCAGTTGGTAGAGTATTTAGCTAGCATGCTGGAAGACCTAAATTCAACCCCTAGTACAAATAACAAACAAACAACACTGAGTGGCTCTCAAGAAGACAAGACAGTTAAGGCACTATGTGTAGTCGTTCATCCATTATACCTTATAAAACAGTTTATGTCCTAGCACCACAGTCAAGCCACACAAGATATGAAGGGTTACAAATATTCAGATTTTTATTATAAATAAAATACTGTTTTCTTTTTAAACATAGAAAAATGCCATGTGTTTTGCTGCCCTCCCTGGAGAGGAAGGCTGTGGAGATTGAGGCAAACAGCTCAAGTGAGGCACATTTAAAAGGGCCACAGTTGGAATCAAAAGGAAAACCTGGGGGGGGGGGGAGAGATAAAATAAAACAATCTATTCTGTGTGACACCCAGCATTTTACAGCAGCCATCCTGTCAATTTTATTACATAAAATACAGATTACTGGAACTATACAATAAAACAATGGCTGGGCTGCAGGAGTGTAATAGGTATCATCTTGTAAATAACTTTCCTTTTAAAAATAAATTTCTGTTTAAAAATATAGCACACAGATGGAGAGGACAAATAAACCAAACAAAACACCACACCCACCAGGGCCTAAGACCTGCTGGAGTGGCGCTGACCCAATGGATGATGGCGGTCGGTTTCAGCCATTTTCTTGCAACTGTGACCAAAATGCATTTGTTAAGGTGGCGAGGCACTTAATCAGAGGGACTAGCTAGTCAGCACAGAACTTGGTGAGGAAGAGCCATGCCTCTGCCTCTGTAGCAGGAAAGGCCTTGGAGGAGCAAGAGTGGAACCTCAGGGGTGCCAAGCCGAGTACTCACGGTGACCCCTGTTTGCCCAACAGAGATGAAGACACACTGAACACAGAGCCCCCTCCTCTGTCATCAGTGACTGTGCCTGGAGTCCTACAGTGCTCAGTCATCACACACTGCCTTACAAAACTGACCCATCCCAATGGCAGGGTTCCATCAGGAAACTGTCCTAACTTCACCCTGTCACCTGGTGAATGCTCTGGGGCAGGCATTGAGAACAGTGCGGAGCCGCAGATGACCAGGGCTACAAGGGAGAGGACCTGAGTGCCCTCTTCGGTCTGGCTGTGGAGGTGAGCAGGTTGAGATTACGGTCAGACAGTGAAGGTGCTGCAAACACAAGGCAGAGGCAGAGCAGAACACTGGGGAATAGGGATGACTCAGAAATGACGGGAAGGAGAGTGGTGGACATGTTCCCTGTGCTAGCAAGAGGGGAAACTGAGCAAAAAAGACATGAACTGACAGTGCCATTCTAGGAGGACCGGGAATATTTACATAAATTCCTTACTCTATAATCATGATAAACAAAAACCATTCACACAAAAAATATAAATTTCAAATAATTAATAGCACCAGTGTGTCAGATAATAGTTTCTTTCCCCCGCTACGCAAAGTACAAAATTGCATAGTGTTAAAGGCTATATATGAATCTCAGAGGCAGGTAGGTAGGAGGAAGGGGGTGTGTGGCAGGGACTGTCACAGTGTGGTCTTCAGAAAACCACAGAGCTGAGGATCAGAGGTTGAGAAGCCTACTAGGAAATGCCACACAAGGTTCTTCCCGCTCCATCCAGAGGAAAGGCTTAGAGTGGGTGGAGCCACAAAGTGCAGGAACTAGATGGTGCTGGCAGCGGTGTGAAATACTGAGCGACAGCCGTTTGCCACCAGGATCTGGCAAACAATGTGTTTTTGAAGAGTTCTAGAAAAATGGAAACATTAGAAGAGAATTTGAGCTAAGGGCCAAATATCACATCTCTCTCCAGCAGAGAAAAAGAAATGTACATATGGAACCCAATTATACAGGTTACATCTCATTTTCCAGAAAACATGGGGAAAAGGGAATTTGCTTTTCTTTCAGTGGTCAAGATCTTAGAGACCAATTGTTAGACAGACAACACTAGTTTCAAGACTAACACACTAACAAAGCTCGAAGAATTAGACTTGAAGAAAAACAAAAACTTCAGTGGTTATCACATCCCTGTTTCTTCTGCATTAAGTCCCATTTATAAAAGTATCAGAAGCTGTCTAGCACAGTGGTGGCTGCAGACTTTTTATCAGCTGCCTAAGGATTTGAAATAAAAGTTTGCTTTCCTGGTCAATGAACATGGGAGGAAATCCTAAGTGTCTTAGAGCCACGTTCTCTGGAGACCCACACATAACTGCACTCTTATCCACGATGGCTCAGTGTCCTATACTCCAACAGCTAGCGTGACAGGTGGCTGCCTACCAACATTCTAAATGACCAATACCTTTGGCACAGGATGTTTATTTCCTTTTGTTTAAAAGAGGATGCTGAAGATGCAAAAGCATTTTCTTTATCTATAGATGGGACACATTGGCCATCTCAATGCTATGATGAGGAGCCAAACATTTCCTTCATAGAAATATGAGAAGTGAGATAGATTCTGCTGGTGTTGAGAGAGGGGAGGGCATAAAAAGGTTCACATGACATGGGTATCCACTGGAGGATGCCATGACCTCGGGCAAATGAGGGAAAGTTTGGGTAAGGTGGTTGACATGAGTGGAAGAGAGACTTTATTAGGCAAAACCCTTTGTTCCTGGTTCAGGATGTTTAACTTGCTTCTCTTTAAACTCTGATTTTTCTTGGTTCAAAAGGACAGTGATGGAGAGCAGCAGAGAAGTGGGGGACATGAAAGTGTAATCTTTGTGTCAAGGCACTGTGGCCTCACAGGGCCCCCTTTCGGGGGCACTGCCTTGCAGCCCTCTCGTCACTAGGGCTTCTCAATGGACGGGGTGTTGAAGCAGCCAGACGGTAGGGTCTTCTTGATGTCTTCCAGGTTGTGAATGTCCTTTATGATCTCTTCTATGTCTCGGTTATAGTCCATGATGGCTGCCTCCTGCTTCCGGGCTTCACTCTCCAGGTCAGCCACCTTTCTGTCCAGATCGCTGACCTTCATCTCATCTTTGGCTTTGTTTAAGGTACCTTCTATCTCATTTAGCTTGTTCAGGTCCACTGTATCCAGCTGTCCTGTAGAGTCAGGAAGGGCACAAGAGAGAACAGGCTCATTCCATGAGAACTGGAGCAGGCCCCTAAGTCCTCTCGTTTTTGCCATGCACTAAGGCTGGCACCTGCCCTGATGCAAACAAAGGTGCTGCTGTGTTCAAGGGCATGAGCAGTGCTGGCCTGACCAACAGGGGTAGGCAGAGAGGATTGTTGATATTAGAACAGTTTTAGTTTTGTGCTTGAGAAAGTGGTTTTCACAGAATAGTTTTAATTTTTAAATACTTATTACTTATTACTGTGTGCATATACATGTGTGTATGCATGCATGCCATAGCATATGTGGAGGTCAGAGGTCAACTTGCGGAAGCAGGTTCTCTCTTCCCACCACATGGGTCCCGGCAATTGAACTCAGGCTGTCAGGCTTGGCAGCAAGCTCCTTTACCCACTCCATCTCTGGAGAACCATCCCTCCAGCCCTCGTAGAATGTTCTCTAAATGCACAGGTACCACGTCTGAGACCTCATTATGCTTAGGAAGGCCATCTGGTAACACTTGATCCCATGTGCCAGTTCATATGTGCAATCTGTGAACCATTTCAGTGTCATCAAAGAATACAAAAGTGTCTAAGAAGCATGTGCCCTCAACTCCTAGGTTCCATGAACGATGGGCTGGTTTGGGGGTCACTTCATGCTTGTAAGAGTTAGACACTATTAGGAAAATGGTCAAGGCTGAAATGCTGAGACAACACCAGCAAAGCTTCGATCTAAATACAGCAAGCAAAAGTAAAAGATTCTTTTGAAAGATGATGCTCCATAGTAAATAAAAACAGAGAGAAGCAGTCTCCTGAGACCAGTTTAGCTCACCAACTCTCAGATGGCCAGGGATTTATTTGCCCAGCTAAAACCTAGGTGATAGAGCTAGAAGTCCAGCTCTCGTCTGTCTGGTCACAAAGTCTGCCTCTTTGCCCTAAAGACCTCTCTTTAGCTTACTTCCACAGCCCATCTGCTGGCACATCATTTATTATTATTGGTCTTTGAGACAGATAAAATATTATTCCTCCCCCTCTTAAGAAAAAACAAAACAGAAAAACAAAAACCAAAACCAGTAGCGCATGTCCTTAATCCTAGCACTTGGGAGTCAGAGGCAGCCAGATCTCTGAGTTCGAGGCCAGGGTGGTGTACAGATCAAGCACCATGACAATTAAGACTGCACAGAGAAACCCTGTCTTAAAACAAAACAAAGGAAACATAAAAAAAAAAAAAAAAAAAAAAAAAAAAAAAAAAAGCTCAGTCTTCAAAGGCCGTATCACTCCCTCATAATGAAGTCTGCTCTCTACCAAAGTGGTTTTAAAACAAAACAAAGTTTTTTTCTTTTTTTTGGTGTAAAAGTTTTCACTTTATAAAACTGTTCTTTGGTTGGCAAATGGAGAGAATCCCGAGCAACGGAACCGGGTCCGTTCCAAGTATCCTTTTATTCTATCACGGAGCCTTTTCTTTTCAAATCCCTTAAAGACACTCCACCAGTAGGAGGAACTAAGGGAAAATGATTGTTTGGTTGCGTGATGAACCTTGACCATAAGTGACACCCTTAGCCAGCAGCTCATCTTCATATGTAAAGACCATGGTATCTATTCAGAGCAGAGTCCGGGGAAGGCACCTAAAGTTCCTGAACTTAATAAAGTCCTGATCCCTTTTCACTCTAGAGTTGACAGCTATCAATGTCGTGATGGTGCGAGCTGCCCTCAGAGGGTCCTGCCAGCAAGACACAGGGTACAAGGCACCCTTTAAATAAGCAAGAACTAAATGAAACATTAGTATTAGGAGTAAATGGAGCTTTTGAGTACTTTGTATTAATCGGACTCAGAGTCAGTGGTATCAGAGCCCCAGAACAGTACACAGCACTGGGTGCCCTGGCTAGGACAGGTCTTCCCCTTACTTACCCAGTTGCTCCAAGAGGTCAGTCAGTTGGCTGAGGAGGCTACTAACAGAGTTTTTGGCTTTTCTGGCATTGAGCTCAGCTTCCTGAGCAGCCTGTGAAGCCTGCAGGGAAAGAAGGTAAACAGTGTGAATACTGGTGACTCCGTGTTTTTATCTTCTCTAAATATTTTCCTCAGTGAGCCAGCAGCTCTATTTTCAGAAATGTCCCTTTCTGAGTGATGAGTCATGGTCTCTCTGCAGATTTGGGGTGGTATCTTCAGGTGAAGGATGTCTCTACTGCACAGAGCAGTCAATAGCCCTTATGCCTTTTTTTTTTTTTTTTTTTTTGAGAGAGAGTTTTGCTATGTAACATAAATTGGTCTCAAATATGAGATCCTCCAGTGTCGGCCTTCTGAGTGCTGAGTCTGTAGATTGGTATATATATATATATATATATATATATATATATATGTGTGTGTGTGTGTGTGTGTGTGTGTGTGTGTCATGGCTGCCCTTCATGACATACGCATTCAAAAAACAACACTACTCATTTTCTCACTTCCCCCATTCAAGAATACCTGGGGCAAACACATGATAAATGCACTAAGTAGAAATAGATTATTTTTAAGTACAGATTGAGTACAGGAACAGAATGTGGATACTCTTAGGTGCCTGATTATTAGAGATGTTCTATTCTTGGAGAGTTTTCATAAGCAAAGCCAGGCTTTTCTGAAATTTCTTTGTCAACTACACACATACTCGAGTGTGCGTGCCTGCCTGAGTGTGCACACACACACACACACACACACACACACACACACACACACACACACACACACACAGGCAATACCATGGATACAATGGATATTTTCAA